>NC_041397.2:186662667-186887667 GCF_900747795.2 Erpetoichthys calabaricus | reverse complement strand
ATCTTTATTTTATTTTATTGTAGAATCAACTCCTATCTGCGCACACCAGGGTGGCCGTGGGCGGATGCGTATGGTGTATTCACTCCATGTTATCGTGCATTGCGCTGTCACTGGTATTTTGATAAAAGAATTTGAACAACATATAAGAAGCGTATAAATTATTAAACAGTAAAACATTAACATTTAAGAAGTAAAGTTACATTGAGTACTACTGCAGTGCCTTCGGGTATACCTCATTTTTTCTTTGCCCATTACATGCTTAAATGTATACATTTTTTGGTGTACCTACCCGAGAACACGCGACATATAACTGACCGTGGGAGAAGCATGGATTTTAAACACGCATTGAGTTCATCTTCTGGTCTCCCTCGTGGAATAACTGGTAATGTTTGACTAAAATCTACAGCGAGTAAAACGACATTACCTCCTTTTTTTTTTTTAACGATCTCTGAGATCTTGCTTTTTTCGGTTCAAGGCTTCATAAGCTCTTTTATGTTCCATGGTGTACTTATCCCAAACCATCATCTTTGAATGTTGCAAGACTTTCGCCTTGTATGTAGATCGGGGTAATTACATTCATTGCATTCCTAGTCTGAATCACAATCTGATTGTATGGGTGGTTACCTGGCAGGTAACGCTTATGCTTGGTCATCAAGTCGTCTAACATCCGCTACGTGCCCTCTTTTAATTGCGAGAAGCAGATATATATAGCCAAATTCTCGCGCTTCGTTGCGGCGAAGTACTGCTTTTAATTTTTTATTAAGAAGAAAAGAAAACCTTTTTAAACGGATCGAAAATATACCAATAACAGTTTGTTAAGGATCTGTTTTTTTGTGAAGCTCCCTTTTCACAGCTGTCGCGCTACGGCATGTGTTTCGTTTATTTGACAGTATGTAGATCATGGTAATTACATTCATGGCATTCGTTTTCTGAATCACAATCTGATTGTATGGGTGGTTACCTGCCAGGTCACGCTTGTGGTTTGTCAGCAAGTCGCCTTACGTCCGCCACGTGCCCTCTTTCTGTTCCCAGAAGCAGATCATAGAATGGTTTTAATAGTTTACTTTCAAATAATGCAAAGAGTATGCGACATGTGTTTCTCCCTAATTCTGGGCTCATCAGGCGTACACACTCACTGCATCCCCTCTCCGGAATCGAATCTCTATCGTCAGCGCCAGAGGTGAAGCCCCTAACGTTGCGCTATGGCGTGTGGTTCGTTTATACCTCGTGTCTTCTCATTAAACTTTTATCTCGCAAATATGTTATTGCAATCCACAGCGGGAGCGTTTCTATAAACTTAATTTAAACTTACGTTTTACACCGTGCTTTTTTCCCTTATGAAGATGCTTGTATGCTTCACTCGCTCGCTTCTTATTGTTTCGCTCCCTTCTCAATTGTTTAATGAATTTTTTGTTCTTCGCGGTTTGCGTCTCTTCCTTCATTTCTCTCTACTCCGTTCTTTTATCTTGCGAATATGTTATTGCAATCCGCAGCAGGAGCGTTTCTATAAACTTAATTTAAACTTACGTTTTACACCGTGCTTTGTTTCCCTTATGAAGATGCTTGTATGCTTTACTCGCTCGCTTCTTATTGTTTCGTTCCCTTCTCAATTGTTTAATGAATTTTTTGTTCTTCGCTGTGTGCGGCTCCTCCTTCATTTCTCCCTACTGCGTTCACAGTCTTTTCACGTGATTACGTGGGAGGCGTGATGACGTGACATACAACTCCTCCTCCCACGGCCATCGAGCTGCCGTCCATTACAGTATATTGTGAAAAAAGAGGTTCCAGTTATGACCATTACGCGTTGAATTTCGAAATGAGACCTGCCTAACTTTTGTAAGTAAGCTGTAAGGAATCAGCCTGCCAAATTTCAGCCTTCCACCTACACGGGAAGTTGCAGAATTAGTGATGAGTCAGTCAGTCTTTCAGTCAGTCAGTCAGTCAGTCAGTGAGGGCTTTGCCTTTTATTAATTAGTATAGATACAGTTTTAGTATACATAGACTTTTGTAAACTATTTGGATTTGGAAAGTGTGTATTCCATGTTTATAGTGTCACACACATGAACCAGGCATTGGTGCTGTCATCTAATGATTTCTCTCTTTGTCCCTCTGCAGACCAGCCGAAGAACCCTCCCAGTAAGGTTACTTCCAGGCTACACGCTTTGCCTCCTGATGACATCACTTCCTCCTCACCAAACCCTTCTCCTGATGATCTCACCTCTGGTTCCAGTCCATGAAATCACACCTCTTCCTATCTGCTCCATATAGAAAGAACAGCCTTCTCGATGTTAGGTAGTTCAGTCATGGACTCCTCTCTGTAATGATATGTTTCTTTTTTTTTGTTATATTTTTTCAGTATACAAGGTGGCCATTCTCAAACCTTTTCCTGCCTCAGCTCTATTTTGTTATAGTAGTAAACCTTGACCAGGAGTTCCTTATGTTTCTGAGTGACCATTTCTATGGTGCCACCCAATTGCATCTCTTCTTACAGCACTTTTAGAGCAAATGGCATTATGCTTAAAGTGGTGTACAAAAAAGCCATTTACGTTATGCTCCTAGTTATACCAAAAAAGGTATTTTTTACAATGCAGGAGTTTAGAAAGCCTGTGCATAACAGCAGCCATTTACCAGTAAATTAATATGCTATCTTATAAGAATAAACAGGAGATTTTATGGCATTGAAACCTTTCATAGTCTTGATGCCAACACCTTCTTGGACAAAATGTTTAAAAACATTGCTTTTCTTTATAAAGACAATATAGAAACCACAAATGTCTCCTTGATGAAATTCAGGAAATCAACCAACTCACTTCAGAGTCTGTTCCTACGGGACCAACATCTGTGCCAAGCACGGCCTCTATACTTCAAGTTCTACGTCATCCACGGCAAAAAAGAAGATTAGGGGCAGCTTTGATTTTCAAGTTCTGTCATCCCAATAGCACCACGCAACAGGCACAGAAACGCTGATTGAAAGGCAGCATTACTTAGGAGAAAAGTTCATACCTCAGGACCAGGAACCAGGCATCTTGGTGGAATGAGCATCAGCAAACTTTCCCATCCCTAAGCAGGCTTTCAGCCAAATACCTAATAATTCCTCTTTCGTCTGTTCCCTCTGAAAGAAATTTTTCAAGAGCAGCAGAGTTGTTGAGCCAAAAAAGAAACAGATTAAAAAGTAAGCAAGTCGTTATGCTGTTGTTTCTAAGCAAAAAATAAATAAAAATGTGGAAATAATCAAAGCAGAGTGCAAGGGCAGGGAAGTTTAACAACAGAGTTGTGTTTACTTTAAACTGTTTATTCCAGAAGCACCCTTTGGAAGAGGGAGGAGGTACATGTAAATTGATCAGCAATTATTGCTGTATTGTTTACTATTTTCAAAAGTATTTATTTTATCTGGTAGTTTACCGTGTCAAATTTCCAGTTTGCATATAAATATAAAGAAAAGGATCTATACAGTTCTAACAGATTCTACAAATGGTAGTGATTTAACATTTGTTGTTGTTCCATAGATTGTTTGCAAGACCTTAACATATTTAATAATTTCTGTAAATAAACAAGCAAAAAAGTCTCATTTTTGATACTATGTGTAATAGTCTATTAAAGCAAGATTTTTAAAATGTGACCATTGGATGTCCACACATAAAAAGTTTTACTGAATATTAACCATTCTTGAAAGACAATGCTCACTGCATCAGTATTGGCAATACTGGCCTCAGTATCAACCGTTATCAGATTGAAAAGAAAATCAGCAGTATTGCCCATCTATACATGGCAGACTGAAGAAATCTAAAAAAAAGTTTTTTTTTGATCAGCTAAGTTCATTTACAAACAGGGTTGTCAGGTTCCTAAAAATGTACAGCCCAATGACTGCTTACAAATACCAAATTTGCCCCAAAAAATAGTCCAGTGCATGAGGTAGACAAAATAATACACCGGAAAGAACGTGAAGGTGTTAGAGCGAGAGGGTTAGGAACATATCAAAGCCCAAGAAGTCCCCTTTGAGATGTTTCAGAGTGACAGAGTGGGTATATACCATTAAACCATGGATGGAGGGGGATTTTAGAATGGTAAAGAACATAATGCAAGTGCGAATTGCAGGGAAACAGGTGCCAGATGAATGAAAAATGTGGTAAAAATTCGTTGGGGCTGGAGTGATTGTGTGTGCAAAATAGCTGAAAATACAGTGTAGTTTTTTTTAAAATGTAACCCAAAAAAAACACAACCCATCCATTTTTTCTTGCGGATGATGATCAAAAATAGCCCAATTGTGCAAGAAAACTGTGGACATGGCAACACTGTTTACATATAATGGCACCCAAGCATTTCAAACACCCCAATCAGCATACAGATAAATGGTATAGTCCAGAAACAACCCTTTGCCATTAAGTATTCTGTAAAGTCTCAAAATAGTTATTCATTAAGAGTCATGGGCAAATGCCCAGTTAAAAGAAATAACACTTCTTATATGTCAACTGTTATCAAAGAATAAAATATAAAGGTACACGTTATATATGACCTCATTTTCTAATTTAAATGTTTGGTTTGGACAGGTGCACAGGAATATTCCGGGTATACTGGGAAAAGGATGCTAAGGATACAGCTGCCGGACAAGAGGAAAAGAGGAAGGTCTAAAAGAAGGTTTATGGATGTGGTGAGAGAAAACATGCAGGTGATCGGTGTGACAGAGCAATATGTACAGGACAGGAAGATATGGAAGAAGATGATCCGCTGTGAAGAAGATTTTCTAATTTAAATGTAGTGGTACAAATGTCAGGATGTTCTAGTTAAACAGACAGGCAATTTCAAGTATATTTGGCTTTTACACAAATTTAGTTTGCATTCAATCTTACACATCTTCAGAATACCGTATGTGAGGAAAATGGAGTACCTGGAGAAAGTCTATGAAGGAGAACAAGGAGAACATGAAAACTTTACACAGTGACTTAGCTGGGATTTACTGTACTGTGCACATGCAGTCAGTACTACTACTACTACTACTACTACTATTAAATGTTACACCAAATAAAAGTTGAAACTTGAGTTTATATATTCAGTTCAAAATTACTCTTTAATTTTAAGAATGATAATAAATGTGCTGTTTCTTTCACCCTCTTAATCATTGAATCAATGATTTAATTTAACATCCCGTGTGAACTGACATGGATGTAAATGACTCCTCAATTGCCTTCCCACCACAAAACTCATCCAACAAAACGTACACCTCAAAATTCTTGCCTAAAGTTATTTTGTTGTAAATACCGCAGAATCACACTTGAGGGGATAAAATTATATAATTGTTCATGACAGCAGCAATGAAAAATGTCCGTACCCACCCCCTAGCACATGTGATCAGACCCCTCACGACTCACTGCAAAAAAAAAAAAAACTTGTTAGCTTCAGAATGTTACAAGCCGAGCAGCTCTTATACATGGGGTTTCAAGCTGCGGGAACAAAATAAATCACTCAGTTACTGCCTGCAAATAAGCAATTATGGGAAGCAGTGGAGGCTTTTCCTTGATAAAAAAGAATTTTTCAGGATAAATTAAATGCATGATAATTAGAAAATAGAATACATCTCTTAAGCATCAAGCCTTACTCCTGAAAACCACCTCAACAAAATGTTTTTCTATTTCAAGTATGAATGCTGCTAAAATGAAATATTAAGGAGGAAACCACACAGTTTTTCTTCACCATTTGTATTAAAAATGCAGACAAACGTTAGATCCAGTTATCTGTAAGAGTATGCTGGTACTTCCTAGTGTAAAATGTGTTTGATAACCTAAACATCTAGGTGAAGATGATTGCTTTGTATATTAGGAGGTGTACAATGGCACTGAGAGGGAGCAAATGCAATACATGCTGGAAGGATGTTATTTCTGGACTGACTGGGAATTCCCCAGGATTTGTGGAATGTAGCTGCTAAGGAGAGGGTGGCCTGGTCTATTCAGCTCAGCTGGTTGGATCCATGGCACTGATCAGGATCAACAGAGTGAAAGTACAATGTCCTACATTATAAACGAAAGGTTTACATAATACACAATGAGGATAATGAGAATTTAAATGCTCTTAAACAGTGACATTTTCTTATTTTTTTCTTTTAAAAAGAGAATTGTAATAACAAAAATTTGAATAATTCTAAATAGTCATTCTTCTGATAAACCTGCAAGTTGTGCTTTGTGCTTTCTCTGACCTTGATCAATCTTAACTGTCATCTTCCCTCTCAAACAGCACTTAGATAATAAATATAAGATAATAAAATATTTCTCAAAGGAGAATGTGGTCAACAAGTATTCATACCCGATTTTTATCATAAGTTGCAAATAGTTAAAGTAATGACTGCAGAAATGTATACAACAACAAATACGCAATTCCTAAACTTCTCTGTCACCAGACACTCACAAACTGCCTCTGCCTGTTTGCTGACCGTCCTTCCTCTTGTCAGACATTAAAGACTGGACAATGTGAAGCAAAATCCAAAAGGACAAAAATGAAAGCATAATATGTAAACATGAAAACAAATAAACATGCTAAAAATCCCGACTCCCTAAAAGATTTTCATATAACTGGAACATGATAATTTGTTTTCAGCATCCAGAAATTTAGACACTGATAGCATTCTGCCATATTATATGGGAGTGAAGCAGTGACATAATACATTGTATGTTCTCCATGTCAGATGACCATACTGATCATAAACAGTATGACTACAGCCAAGCAAAAATTCATAAAATTGACGTGCCCAGGAAAATAAAATACAAAATGGTGGTACAATAAAGTTATAGAAATGATTTTAGGGTTTTGTGCACTCTAGTCTTATTTTTGCCATATGTCAGCCAAGGTTTCTCCCGTTTGTAGTTCAAATGCTTCTTTTGTGTTTTTGTCATACTTTGTGATTTATCTCTATGTGTTACTATTTCTTTAATTTATGATTTGTAATATTCTTTACATTTAATGTATCTGTATCTAAGCCTGTGTTACGTTCCAGGTGTTTTGTAGGTGGTCCCCTAAAAGGCAGAGCCACCTGCCAATCATCACCAGGAACATCCCTGTGTTCTATAAATCTGGAGGGTCTGTTCCTGATGCATTATGAATGTGCTGACGAGTTCTGGTGCCTTTTTCTTTTTTGATTTTGCCTTTGAATCTGTATTGGGACGTAGTTCGACTTGGGTTGCCTTTGCTGTTGGTAACTTATTTTGCCTTTTGTGCTCTATGGAGCTTGCTTTTATTACAGGGCCAAGAGCAGTGTTTGGGGTTGGCAAGCGGGGCGACCATGGCCAGGCTATGCGCCTAAGGGGGCTCCGCTTTTGAGGTCCGTGTGTTCCATTCAAGCGGATTTGTCAAGTTATATTCTCCAGTGTATATATATATATATATATATATATATATATATATATATATATATATACTAATAGGAACCCTTTTAAAATCCCTATTCAAGGTCAAATTCTGTACATGTACGTGTTTGAAAACATTCCATAGTTTGAATATTAATACACAAAACATGTATTGCTAATGATAACTGGCTGACATGACATCAACGTGAGTTATGACTATAACATCCTGCATATCGAGACTCAGAGTATGCTTGCAATTTGGGTACTTTTCTAGAAGAGGCCCTGCTAATTTCCACATGACACCACATCGCATTTTGCACTGTCATGGTATTGTCATGAATTATGAATTGCACTTTTTGATAAAGAATTAGCTGAATACTGTAATGAGAAAATCAGGTGTATGTTAACATTATTTTTTATTAAATTCGCATGCAAGTTTATACAGTCCACACATACCGGTAACAGCGTTTGATATAACCGAATCCGCGTGGGGTTGGTCAACCCTAGGCCCCGCACACCCCTAAGGCCAGCTCTCTACAGGGCATTGTGATGAGAATATATATATTTTTTATTTTAATAGCTGGGATTGCCCTTATTAATAACTGGGGTTTGACAGTGATATCCCCCTCTAGTGGGCATTTTAGGAAGTGCTCTTGGAACTTATTGGGACTTCTGTGCTTTTTTGTTTACTGTGGGAGTACCAGGATCAATCTGCTAATTTCATTTACTTCACTTATTTTGAATTGTTTAGGAATAAACCGCTCTTGCAACCATTTCATTGTCCTGTTGTGCTTTCCTTCCAAGCCTAGTATGAGGATTTGCTACAATATTAGTAATATTATTGTAGCTATAATTTTATTAAGGAAAGTCACATGACCTTATTCTCTATTTCTGACCTATTAATAATACAGGTGCTGGTCATAAAATTAGAATATCATGACAAAGTTGATTTATTTCTAGTAATTCCATTCAAAAAGTGAAACTTGTATATTAGATTCATTCATTACACACAGACTGATGTATTTCAAATGTTTATTTCTTTTAATGTTGATGATTATAACTGACAACTAATGAAAGTCCCAAATTCAGTATCTCGGAAAATTAGAATATCAATTAAGACCAATGCAAAAAAAGGATTTTTAGAAATGTTGGCCAACTGAAAGGTATGAACATGAAAAGTATGAGCATGTACAGCACTCAATATTTAGTTGGGGCTCCTTTGGCCGGGATTACTGCAGCAATGCGGCGTGGCATGGAGTCGATCAGTCTGTGGCACTGCTCAGGTGTTATGAGAGCCCATGTTGCTCTGATAGTGGCCTTCAGCTCTTCTGAATTGTTGGGTCTGGCGTATTGCATCTTCCTCTTCACAATACCCCATAGATTTTCTATGGGGTTAAGGTCAGGTGAGTTTGCTGGCCAATCAAGAACAGGGATACCATGGTCCTTAAACCAGGTACTGGTAGCTTTGGCACTGTATGCAGGTGCCAGGTCCTGTTGGAAAATGAAATCTGCATCTCCATAAAGTTCGTCAGCAGCAGGAAGCATGCTCTAAAACTTCCTGGTAGACGGCTGCGTTGACCTTGGACCTCAGAAAACACAATGAACCAACACCAGCAGATGACATGGCACCCCAAACCATCACTGACTGTGGAAACTTTACACTGGACCTCACACAACGTGGATTCTGTGCCTCTCCTCTCTTCCTCCAGACTCTGGGACCTTGATTTCCAAAGGAAATGCAAAATTTACTTTCATCAGAAAGCAGCAGTCCAGTCCTTTTTGTCTTTAGCCCAGGCGAGACGCTTCTGACGCTGTCTCTTGTTCAAGAGTGGCTTGACACAAGGAATGCGACAGCTGAAACCCATGTCTTGCATACGTCTGTGCGTGGTGCTTCTTGAAGCACTGACTCCAGCTGCAGTCCACTCTTTGTGAATCTCCCCCACATTTTTGAATGGGTTTTGTTTCACAATCCTCTCCAGGGTGCGGTTATCCCTATTGCTTGTACACTTTTTTCTACCACATCTTGTCCTTCCCTTCGCCTCTCTATTAATGTGCTTGGACACAGAGCTCTGTGAACAGCCAGCCTCTTTAGCAATGACCTTTTGTGTCTTGCCCTCCTTGTGCAAGGTGTCAGTGGTCGTCTTTTGGACAACTGTCAAGTCAGCAGTCTTCCCCATGATTGTGAAGCCTACAGAACTAGACTGAGAGACCATTTAAAGGCTTTTGCAGGTGTTTTGAGTTAATTAGCTGATTAGAGAGTGGCACCAGGTGCCTTCAATATTGAACCTTTTCACAATATTCTAATTTTCCGAGATACTGAATTTGGGACTTTCATTAGTTGTCAGTTATAATCATCAACATTAATAGAAATAAACATTTGAAATACATCAGTCTGTGTGTAATGAATGAATCTAATATACATGTTTCACCTTTTGAATGGAATTACTGAAATAAATCAACTTTGTCATGATTTTCTAATTTTATGACCAGCACCTGTATATATTTTTCCACAGAAACGACAAAGAACTAAATTTTAGGATTAATGATAAATATGTCTTGTATCAGTCTTTTCAATTTTAGCCAAATTTAATGTGCAGTGTTAAAATGATGATAGGAGCTGTGTGGAACAGTAACCACATAGTTTACCATGACATTTCTGAATTTTCTATTTTTCATGAGTAGTCTCTGGCCACATAATTAACTTATGTTATTCATCTTGAACTGATCTAGGTTAAGTCTGCAACGCAGCTTGAACTGTTTGTTATAGCGGGACAGTGGCAGGTTTTATACAAAAGTCTCAATAAGTACATCCAGCTAGGATGTACAGTAGCTCCCCAAGACCCTGAACTAGATTACAGGTTTATAAGGTCATCTTTGTCACCTGTACAGAGGACAGTGAATTTCTTACTTGCATTTGCTAATGGCATATCAAACATCTCCACTCTACAGCGCCATGATTAATTGGGTTTTACAATTTTATGTAATATTACAATAAATACAAAGACAGAGTTAGTTATCACCGGTCTGCAAAAAAAAAAAAAATTTTGTTCTACTTTGAGGGTACTGAATCCAAATCTGGCAACAGAGCTGCTCTGTCACATCCAGTACTTGAGAGATGAAGGTGTAAAATGAAAAACAAGTTTTTTAGAGGAAAAAAACATTTTTAAAATTAATTATTTAGACATGAAAATATAAATCACACATATAATTGTTTTAAATATATTTATTACTTTCAAAAAGTAGTCACTTGGTAGTTTTCATCCTCTTATGCTCCTCCAAAGGTGCTTCACAGTGGAATGACCACCAGGTGTCTACTAACACAGACTCGCTGCTCTTTCAACTGTAACATCTCTCCATCCTATTGATTTCCTGGTGGAATGTCTGCCCATGTTGATCCAAGACCGCTCCCAAGTTCTTGGAGAAAAAAAATCCAAATGACAGGGTAAGAAATGGATTTTTTAAAGGCATGTTGTGATTAAGTGCTAGATAGAAAGAGGGAAGCTCCTTAACTAGCTCCTTGTAGTTTTCTGTCCTTGTATTCCAATGAAAATTGTGACACACACTCTTATTTTTTTTAGCTAAGGAAAGGTGTGTGTAATTTTACCATTTGCTTAGACATTACCTGGTGAAGACAATGGATGCATAAACCCGACCTTACATATTTCTGTGAAAACCATTTAAACAACAACTTTCTCTCTTCTGGATTGTAGTAGTAGGGTGTTGTACCATGTTAGCCATAATGGATGCAATGAGAAGTCAAGCAAAATGACACCCTTTATTGGCTAACTGAACAGACTATAATATGCAAGCTTTCGAGACAACTCATTTTTACATCTTGCCTGAAGAAGGGGCCTCAGTTGCCTCAAAAGCTTGCATATACAGTAGCTGTTCAGTTAGCCAATAAAAGGCATAATTTTGCTTGACTTCTCATCTCTTCTGGATTATAAGAATCCATCTTTTCTAACCTTCTAAGTATAACTTTCTCACTATTTTGAAAGAATAAGGAGAGATAAAAAAAACGTACAGGTTGACATCAAAAAATATTTAGAAAATATTTGATTTTGGGTCGTTTCTACCTAGACTAACATTAAGAACAATGACGATTGACATTTTTCAGCTCAAAATATGCTTCTAATAATATTCTGAGCATGAAAAATGCTTATATCATAAAACAAGCGTAAATTATTTTTAAAAAATCAACACTTTTTTTTTAAAATGCAGCTTTCCACTTAATCCAATATCTTACAGAAATGGTTTACGGTAGAGAAATACCGAATTTCAGAAATGGATTTCATACAAGTAAATCTGAAATTTTTTCCGCAGGAGAGTATTGGTGCACAGCAGTGTATTTAAAGCCAATGAGTTAAAAATTTTCTAACATTAGTTAAAAATGCTTAAAAACATTTCTAAAAGAGGAAAAAGACAATCTTGATCTATTAGGATATTACCTAGGGTTGGTTTCTTCCCAATTCATGCTTTTACAAGATTAGTAGGCAATGGTGACTTGAGTTGTGAGCAGTGGAAGGTGTTCTATAGAGTGGAAGATGGACAGTCACACCACAGGGAACCTTAAAGCTTAGGCTTTATTATTTAACCCCTTTATTTATGTTACTTTGCCAATCTCCTATTATTCAGTTGTTTATTAATAAAAGTCCTTGTTGGTCACCAAGCTCCACAAAATGCAGTATAAGCAGTCTTAATGTTGTGTTCTGCTTTTCTCATTCTTCCATCTGAATGTTTCACACTCTTCATACATTTGACTGAGCTTGTTCAAAATCAGAGTATTAAATAAAAATAAAGTATGATTAATATAACCCACTGCTTTTAACTGTGCCATTACAATTTCTTTGTAATTTTAATAGCATCAAAAAGAAAGATGAATATAGTTTGATAACACAAGCTTCACACAAGGACATCTTAGGAGAAGGACAATTAACAATCAGCCATTAGAATGGGCATAAAATGTCTTGCATTGCTCCTTGAAGCATTTGTCTTAAAGTTTCATTGTTCAAGTCACTGTCTGTGCACATAGCTTATAAGCCTGAGCCAGAAACATTTTAAGATGGTAGAAGAAACCAAATGGAGATAGTGACCATGGCACTTTGCTCATTTGCTTTGTGGCCCCTTACCTGTCTAGAAGAAGAAGAAAAAAAAAATCACCCATGTATAGCATAGTCCATTAAATTTTGATTTAAAATATTATTGTTCTTGATTTTCAGTTCTTATGGTGTGTCAAAGGAAGAGGCCATGGGTCTGGGAGTGGACACAGTGGTCACTTATCAATTACTGGCCTATAAGAGTAATGGAATTTAATTGGACTAACATATGAGTTCTACCCACTTGAGCTGTTACTTTAATACAGAAGGCTCCAGAGCTGGCACAAATTATGTAATGCAATCAATTAATTAATTTTTGGTTTTGCTTTTGGCAATGCCTATATAATCAACGAAAATATCTTTAAGGCTTCTTTTTATTTTATCCTCCTTATCTTTCTGTGCATGTGTGGTTCATCAGTACAGTACCTCATGTATAATTGAAGCAAAATCTTCCTTTAAGGAAGAGAATAACACAGTGTTTTGATGAATACAAAGACTATATAAAATATATAGTGTAAAGGCTAACCCTGACACAGACAGATGCTGGAGGCACAAGTACAAAAAGCACATGTATTTTATTAACAGTTCAGTGTCCCAAACAGCCCAAACACACACTTTCTTTGCTCTTTTCTTCTTTCTTTGTCTCTCACTTTTTCTTTTCTTCCAGTCCTTCTTTCTCTCTTTCTCCTCCACTCTCCCTCAGCAAGCTTTGTCCTCCTCCTCCTGACTCTGACTCCCTGAGTAGTGTCTGCTGGCCACTTATATAGGGCACCCGCAAGTGCTCCAGGTGTCTGATGGCGTAATTCCGGCAGCACTTCCGGGTGTGGTGAAAGAGCTGCTCTCCAGGGCTCAGCAGCAGTTGTAGCATCCCCTGGCAGTGCCCACGGATCCCAACAGGGCTGCACCAAACCTCAACTCCCATGAAGCCCCACAGGAGTCTGCTACAACCCAGAGGGGCTGCCATCTAGCATTCCGGGGGAGGTAACGCTCTGGCCACACTTGCTCCCCCGGTCCTTCCTCCGTGGAGGTGCCCCAACCAGGAAAGGGCCCCAGCCGTCCACCACAATAGTCATATATAGACAGACGAGGTGTACTATCACATGAGAGGCTGACTGCAGTTTGTACATTCAGTGTTTCATTTTTGAATTTTAACGTGACAAACTGTTAGCTCGTCCTCACTCAAATACAACCAAAAATAGGTGGGGGACTCCTAAAAGGCTAGGTTTTAACTGGAGGATTTTTAAAAAGTTGAACTTTACATCACCCAGTTAATCATGGTTACAAGTCACAGCATTGTGAATGTTGTTTTTTTTTTTAAAAGGTGAAAGAGGTGTTGGTTCCTTTAAAGGAGGAAGCAAACTCAGAGCCAAAGAAGACAGGCATGGTCTGTACACAGAAGAGTAAAGAATCTGGTGACTGGTTCAAAATGTGAAGGGGAATTTTGTAGTCATAGTAAATTGTGAGGTCTAAGTCCAAAACTGAAAAAAAAGGGTTTAACAAAGAAAGATTCTTTTTGAAACTCAAACATGAAGTATACAGAGATTTATCCCAAAGCTATCATAGAGAATACACCATGCTGCCATCTTAAATAAGTTTGCATGATGACATAAACCAGGGGGGTCAAACTTAGATCCTGGTGGGCTGCAGCGGCTGCAGGTTTTTATTCTAGCCCCCTTTTTTAATTAATAACCCATTACTACAGTATTGCTAATTTATCATAATTCTTTTGATTTAATTATGATTAACTTGCTTATTTTATGCCTTAACCTTCAGCCAAATAATAAAGAGATAAAAAGCAAGACAACAGACAATCAGCCAACTCAAGGGGCTTAAATAGTCCTTGAGGGACACCGTTTTTACTCCAACCAATTTCCTATTTAGCTCATAATAAAGCCCATTATTCAATTCTTTGGCTTGTTAGTGTTCTCACTGTGTCGCACCACTCATTTTCAAAACTGATTTTCTATTTTCTGAGCTCAACCTCCAAATGTTCTGTGGATCAGTATTTCTCCAACCTTCATTTCTTTTTTTCTTTAAGGATATCTTGTTAAGACAGATTATGAAAGATACAGAATGAAATAGACTGATTTATTTATCTCAAGGGGAAATTTGGCTTTTTACAGAAGCTCTTTTGTATAAGTAAATAGATACACCCATTGATACAGAACAGTTAAGACCCTACAAACCCATTTACAGTATGTTTATTATATACCAGTAATAGCGCACTGCACGATAACATGCAGTGAATACACTTGACTTGAGCATTCATAGTTTTTATACTCTTTTTCTGTACATTTATCATTCGTTTGCTCAGAGGTTGATGTGCTTGCTACTTCCTGAGCAGCTCTTCTTTTCTCCACCCTAGCGGCCTGCTTCTTCTCTTTTTTCGTTGGCATCTTTTTGGTTAAAACTGATTAAGTTAGTGTTTGTGTTGCAATTACTTAGTTTGTTTTCTTTAATTTTTCACTTAAGATGGCACTTAAGCCTTTGTTAAGCTGAGCTTAAACGTTGTTATTTAATATGTTTGAGAAAAAAACACAATCGATCTTGTGTATGTTTGTTTAAATAAAGATTGAGTGTGAAAAGGAAGAGACTGTTTCCGGAAGTCAGGGTCAGCGTACTGCTGCACGGAAGAGACACTTAGTTGGTAAAAGAAAGCATGGAGAAGGCAATTGTGAACGAAAAAGAAAAAGAAAAAAGTGTCACGGAGGAATTAGAAAGCTTAAATTGTTAGCTGATTTTGGAGACGTCACTGGTATGTTAAAAAATTCCCTTTTTTAAAGTGATCGTTTCTGACTAGTGTCAGCTGTTATTTATGTAAAAGAATAAGTAAGTTCAGTTAATGCGCGATATCGCTCAAGCGTGTTTATTTGTAGTAACTATTCCATCCATCCATCCATTTTCCAACCCGCTGAATCCGAACACAGGGTCACGGGGGTCTGCTGGAGCCAATCCCAGCCAACACAGGGCACAAGGCAGGGAACCAATCCTGGGCAGGGTGCCAACCCACCGCAGGACACACACAAACACACCCACACACCAAGCACACACTAGGGCCAATTTAGAATCACCAATCCACCTAACCTGCATGTCTTTGGACTGTGGGAGGAAACCAGAGCGCCCGGAGGAAACCCACGCAGACACGGGGAGAACATGCAAACTCCACGCAGGGTGGACCCGGGAAGCGAACCCGGGTCTCCTAACTGCGAGGCAACAGCGCTACCACTGCGCCACCGTGCCGCCCGTAGTAACTATTGCATATTTGAAATAAAGAAGGAGTGTATGTATATACTAAATTGTTAAAGCATGAATGAAAATATGAGTTTTCTTGTATTTTCTTTGTTTATTTAAGGTTATCAACCTACTCCTAATTCAGTCCTGTCCCTGTTGTTACTATTGCTCTTGCAACCTGTTTATTATTAAACAACATCAAATAATGAAAAGGAAGAGTTGTTCCATGCGTCCGCTTTGATCAGCTAAAGGCCCTTTTCAAGTTTGGCCAGACATTAATGTAGTAAACCTAAATAACTTGACAGTCTTCAATCTGCCTCAAGAATGATTTAAGATATAAAGAGGTAGGGGAAGTGACAGCAAAGCTGGTAAGGATGACAATGGTGCCCATTCGCTGCACAGCTGCCCTGCTGGCCACTACAGAGAGCTGATTCTACAATTAATCCATCCATCCATCCTCTTCCGCTTATCTGAGATCAGGTCTTGGGGGCAGCAGCTTAAGCAGAGATTCCCAGACTTCCCTCTCCCCAGCCACTTATACTAGCTCTTCCGGGGGAATCCCAAGGCATTCCCAGGCCAGCCGAGAGACATAGTCCTTCCAGCGTGTCCTGGGTCTTCCCCGGGGCTTCCTCCCGGTTACACGTGCCAGCTAAGGACCATGGTCTCTGATTTGGAGGTACTGATTTCCATCCCAGCCACTTCACACTCGGCTGCGAACCGATCCAGAGAGAGCTGAAGATCACGGCCTGATGAAGCAAACAGGACAACATCATCTGCAAAAAGCAGTGACCCAATCCTGAGCCCACCAAACCAGACTCCCTCAATGCCCTGGGTGCGCCTAGAAATTCTATCCATAAAAGTTATGAACAGAATCGGAGTTGATTCTACAATTAAATAAAATAAAAATAAAAAGAGGAATAACCTTGTAGGTCACTCATCACCCTGATAGTAGATGTCACGTAGTATATGTGTACCAAATTTCAGGTCAATAGTTCAAACGGTTTGCGAGCTACAGGTGATTTCAAATCCTAGGTATTCCACGGTAGTGTATTATATATGAAGATTTTTTTAGAGAATAATGGATTTGGAAGAAAATGAAAAGCCTCCTATCCTTGTGTTTGTTGATGAAGTTGGGTTTAATTTGTTCCAATGTCAAAGGCAAGGATGCAATCTCAGAGGTGAAAGAGCAACAATTGGTCTTCCAGGGAAGTGTGTGGGCAATATGTGTGCCACTATTTTTGAAAATCAAGTGGGTACTCATATTTCTATCGTTGGTCCATATAACAGCCAACATCTTCTTAATTTTGTAGACGCCCTCTATAGCAGGGGTGGGCAAAGTCATTCCTGGAGTCATTCTCATATCCTAGATTTTTTTTCCATTCTAAGGATATCATCCAAATACTTTGAAGGCTAAAATGAATGAGTAATTTTCAATCCTTCACTTTTTTCTCTTCTCTTTCCTTCCAAGTATTAAATTAAACCAAATAGTGCACGATAAATACACACAGGTGTAAAGGGTAACAAGCAAAATGGATAACTGCTGGTTTCTTTTGTCATTTGCATCTTATTGCTAATAAGGAGCAATTAAAAACCGAGAATGCAGCTGTTTAAGACTTAAATAAGCAATAAGGGTTCAAAATCTTAACGAGGGAGATAACTAAAATGAAGCAGAACTGTTTCTAGAGCAATACGTGCTACTTATTAAGCAATTGGGTTGGAACAAAAACCTGCAGCCACTGACTTTGCCCACACCTGCTCTATAGGGATTGTATTCCTGAAAATGCACAAAGCCTGGTAGAGTTTAACCTGTGGCATTATGTACTCGTGTGGGACAGCATCAGTTTCCACCTCACCATTATTGTATAACATTGGCTTTCTGCACATCAATGGAAAATCATGACATTCCTTTCTCCATATTCACTCTTACTAAAGTTCCACTAAGGAATTCTTTTCAGCTTGGAGTTGGACATGATAAGCCCACCAACCATACAACTATCTCATCTCATCTCATCTCATCTCAACTATACTACCAAGGATTTCTATTCAAAGCCACAAATGATGCCTGAAATGACATCACAACTGAGTCCTGTAGTGGAAGCCCAGGGCATTCAAGAAGAATTCTACCCATGATGCATAGCTACAGAAAATATAAGGTGTGAAGTAGACAACGTGACCAGATGAACGCAAAATGTGAGATGGCAGTAAGATCAATCCTTATAAAAATGGGTCACTGTACATTAGTTTTTGTGTTAATCCATTTTACAGTTACCTGCAGCAACAAAATTTCATCACTTTGAACCACAATCATATGATGCAGTATTTTATTATATTCGTTACAATTTTTACTTTCATTATTTTCATTTGCAAAGTAGTTCTTTGTTACAAATTTAAAATATAGTAAATATGTCCAGCAGACCCCCATGACATTGTGTTAGGATATAACGGGTTGGACAATGACTGACTGACTGACTAAATATGTAGAAGCTGTGACTTTGTCCTCTTCTATTTTAAATTATATTTTCCAGCACATACTGTCATCTCAGAACTTTTTAGTTTTTATCAATTTCAAAAATTTGTATATTTTTGTAAATAAAAATAGTACTACAAATATTCTGTAGATGTACTAAAACCCTTTAAAAATTTATTTTGACAATATCCCTTCAAATTTTGACTACCAGTGTTTACACAATGACATTTCATTTTGGTGCAACTGACTAACTGGGTGACAAAAATATTATCTGTTGAAAAAAGTGTTGTGGGATAAAACTTCATTTTGCTGGAAAAACGAAATATTCTGCTGCAGCACATTAAACGTTTTGTGAGTTGTAAGAAGAGCAAGTCTGCCTTGAGTAATGAGCCAAAGCAATGGAGAAACCCTGTGTTGACTCAAAAACAAGTGTATTACTGACTTTGGCCACTAGAGGGTATTTTTTTACCAATGTTGACATATTTTAGCTCATATAGCAACAACAAGTAGATCAGCTGTTAGTTCAAAAATAAGTTTTTAAATGATTTTATAGTTCATTTTCATTAATCTAAGAATGCACTTGCCATTTTGTTTCCCCAAGTTGACCCTGAATAATCTTTCAAGCTTCAGTAGATATTTTACCCCACAGCTGGCACATAAAAGCATAACAGAAATTTTTAAAAATTACATTGCAAAGGTACTGCAAAGAAAGACCTTTAGAAGTAGCAGTGCACCATTAGCCAACTATAAATAGCAACCAAGTAAAGTGAAATGATTTAAGGTAACACAATGACATGGTGGTTAATGGTTCTGCCACACACCACCAGACAGCTGGATTCAGCTGGTGGCCCAAATTCTGTCTGAGTTTAATTTGTACTTTGTTGCCATGTTTGATATTAAATTTTGTCATTCTGGCTTCCCAAAGACTGGTGAGTTAGGTAAACTGCTGCCCCCATATAACCCTGACATGAAGGGCATTGGGTGTGCTGATGAAGTGTGTGCTTTAATGGGCTGTTGTACCGGGCAAGGCTGGATGGAGGGCAAGTAGAGGCTGCAGTTACTAGGACTGGAATTTGGCTGTAAGGTCCCCCATGGCCTCATTTATAAAACTTGAATACGCACAAATAGAGGCTTGAAATGTGGGTACACCACTTTCCACACAAACGTTGGTATTTATACAATTAACTTAATGGGGGATCTTTAGAGCATCTCTGACCCATCTGTATGCAACATTTCAGAGAAACCGGGAAACGATGGCAGCCTTGTTCCAGTAGGGACATGCAGCTAAACCGGCTAAATGACGATTCGCACACATAATAAGTCATATTGCCAAACTCTGATTATAAAGTGGATTGACATGAAAAATATATTACACCTCAAAAGTGACTAATGTGATGTACAGACTGTATTTTACTTCTATTTAAGAGGCCAATGCTGTGTATTTGCATTTAAGAACTTTTCTGGTTATTCGTCAGTTTATATCACTTATCTGTTGTTGCTTACCAGAGAACTGGCTGACAGATCAGAAATACTATATCTCAGCCAAGCTTCATCATACCCGCTGTTCTGGAAGCCATTTACTGACTGTTGAGGCACTACATTCACTTTTTTGTATGGTGTAGGTGTGTATATATATAACATGACATGGTTTTGCCAACATATGTAGCAGTTTCCGGTTCTCCTAACTTAATCGGGCCACTTTACTGCACTCGTATTACAATAAGAGTACCTAGTGAGACAAATGTTGTATCTCACTACTTGGTCAACCCGTGATTCCTTTATTTTTGAGGCAAAGTAGCTTCAGCAGACATGATGGTACTGTACATGGCGAATGGTTTATTGGTAAGATAACAGGCTGAACTCTCAGTGCTTCATATAGCCTGTGCTAGTCATTTTAACAGCAATCATGTCATTATGTGTTCTAGGTGATAGCAGCTACCTGCCCAGATGGTGCCTTTTGCCTTTCCTGGACCCACAGAGGAAAGGCACTATAATGCTGTATATGATCTCATGCTCTCAGTTGCAGAGAAAAGCTAGATACTCTTGAATGCAGGTAGCGGGGCCTCAGGGTGTCAAGTGGGAGACTGCTCTACCAGCCAATGAAGTTCTGCAACACATAACAAAACAAATGCGCTTTTATTCAAGAATATAACCGAAGAAAAAGAAATCAGGTTAGGGTACGACGCTCACACCAACCACATTGGTGATACAGCAGTTTTGTTATACAGTAATCCCTCCTCCATCGCGGGGGTTGCGTTCCAGAGCCACCTGCGAAATAAGAAAATACGCGAAGTAGAAACCATATGTTTAAATGGTTATTTTTATATTGTCATGCTTGGGTCACAGATTTGCGCAGAAACACAGGAGGTTGTAGAGAGACAGGAACGTTATACAAACACTACAAAAAAACATTTGTCTCTTTTTCAAAAGTTTAAACTGTGCTCCATGACAAGACAGAGATGACAGTTCCGTCTCACAATTAAAAGAATGCAAACATATCTTCCTCTTCAAAGGAGTCAGGAGCAGAGACTGTCATAAAGGCAGAGGAAAATCAATAGGGCTGTTTGGCTTTTTAGTATGCGAAGCACCGCGGCACAAAGCTGTTGAAGGCGGCAGCTCACACCCCCTCCGTCAGGAGCACAGAAAGAGAGAGAGAGACAGAGAAAAACAAGCAAGCAAAAATCAATACGTGCCCTTCGAGCTTTTACGTATGCGAAGCACTGTGCAGCATGTCGTTTCAGGAAGCAGCTGCACAAAAGATAGCAATGTGAAGATAATCTTTCAGCATTTTTAGACGAGCGTCCGTATCGTCTAGGTGTGCGAACAGCTCCCCTGCTCAATCCCCCTACGTCAGGATCAGAGAAAGCGCAAGAGAGAGAAAGAGAAAAGTACGTTGGGTAGCTTCTCAGCCATCTGCCAATAGCGTCCCTTGTATGAAATCAACTGGACAAACCAACTGAGGAAGCATGTACCAGAAATTAAAAGACCCATTGTCCGCAGAAACCCGCGAAGCAGCGAAAAATCTGCGATATATATTTAAATATGCTTACATATAAAATCCGCGATGGAGTGAAGCCGCGAAAGGCGAAGCGCGATATAGCGAGGGATTACTGTATTTGTGCCTTTTGTGAAAGTGCTTAATTGATATTTGGACTTCAGTCTTCACACATTATTTACTTCATGTCAAAATTTTGTTGTTAGTACTATAACAAAAAAGTTTCTGTTTTAGGTATGTGTTCAACATTTCTTGCATTTCTCACTTTTCATGTCATCCTACACTTACATAAATCGTTGTAGACATGTAATACACAATGCATGTGTTCCAAATAATGATATATTATTTACCCTATACAACTCCAGGCACTTCACATCGAGATAACATGGCTTGAGCCGGGAGAACTTTTTGCCCATCGGTACGGGGGATGGGACAGCAGTCTGGTTGCTGCTTGTGCTGATCAAAATTTTACAAAACAAAAGATGCTAATGGAGAGGTGCAAAGGGATTTAAGGTGGGCCAGGATTACGAGTTTTTTCGTAGGCTTCAGGGATTCTAGTGTTAATAAATTTTATTTTATTAATAAAGATTCTTCGTTTACCTTACTGTGCACAATCTGAGGTTTATGATTACCCACTTCGTGTTGGGCTTTTCTGTGATTTTTTCACATTACTGGTTGTTTAGTCAGCTCCTCATTTCAGGTCTGCTCTAGCAGAAGCCATCAGTGTACCTTTGAGCCTGGATGAAGTTAAGGTTGCCTCAGCTGTGCAAACCAGGTAGGTTTCTGACCTGCTTCTTAGCTTCTTTTTGGAGGCCTCAACATATTATGCCTGGGGGAATGTCTCTGGATCAGGACAGAATGCAACTTTAGGGTTGGGGGACAGGGACCCCTATGCCCACCCAGATATGGCACCTATATTCCTTATTAGGTTCTCTTTAAGATGGTTTTCACATACACATCATTACAGTCATATTCATTATAATGCTATATTGCACACATTCCTATTCAAAAGTAGTTAGCACTACAGCCTCTCAGGTGGTAGAATAAATTTACCTAGAATAAAAAACCCTGCCTGCTCCCAGTCGCTGTGAAATTTGCAGGTTTTCTTCATGTCTGCATGGATTTATATGTGGTAGCTACATCTCAAAGACACACATCAGATGGAGTTTCTTAAAATAAAGGTCGGGAGTCACTGATGTATTTAATGGGATTGGGTTGCGGATGGTTTGCAAAGTGGGCCATGGTGCCTTGCTGCGGGTTGGTTGAGTAATTGACATTGCTCGGAGAATCATCTTCAATTTATCCCAAGGCTTCTGACAATCATCAGGGCATTTAAGACACCCAATTGGTTTCAGTGTATCAGCGAATGTGGGCATGAACGGTTCCTGACTGTCATCCAGCACTGCCCAGAAAAGCTACTCTTCTCTACATCCCTAAACTTGGCACTTCAGGAAATACATAAATGGGTTAATCTGTGTAATCTGCTGCAGATTTGTTTGTCACCTGTTTATGGGTGTTTCAGCATATATCTGTTTCCACGACCAAATGTGTCTGATCTGTGTTGATCAACTCTCTACATGTCTTAAGTCTGGTATGTCATCACAAAACACTCTAAAATTCTGGCACTTGAGGTTCACAAAGAACATAACTAAAAAAGGGATGCTTAACTAAGGTCTGAAATGGCTGGCAGAATGATACATGGAATTTGTGTTCACAAGAAACAAGAAAGTAAGTCCACTTGTAATTAAGAGTGTTTTTGTCTGAATAGAATTTAAAAAGCTATATATATACAGTTCTATAAAGCAGGCTCTTTAATAAACTCTGCTTCACTGACTGAGCTGAGTGAAGGAAGAATTAATGAGGGTCACACTTTGCTCTTTTTGGTGAAAATAAATAATTATATGACCAGAAAGGAAAATTACCCCAATCAACAGTTTGCAAGAAAAAACTGTTCAGATACTGTGCTAGTGGCAATACAGACAAGGAGCCCATGCAAGGCAAAATTTCTCCTTACTCCCTATAATTCCTCCGATTTGCTTAAGTATACAGTAAACAGATGCTTTAAAAAGCTAAACCTGTAGTAGACGTAGCCCATAAATAAATTATAAGCATTACAATAATCACATTAGGTGAACGTACATATTTCTTGATCTAAATTACTGGAGCTGATTATGAGCATGTTTTTATTGTCGACAGCTGAACAACTCAGATTACTGAACACCATCACAGATGGTCAGCCAGAAGGCAGTTTGCAAAGTGGAAGCGATGAAGGTTCAGTTATTGTTTGAGTGGATCAGTAGTAGAAAACGTCTTTTATAATTCATAATGTGGCATTGCGCTTATCAATACTTCATATATACTTCCACACTTCTATTAGCAGCTCTAAGTATGTGCATTTACTGTACATGAGACCCTGAAATAAACATTCTGGAAATGGTGTGATGTAAAATTAAGACTGGCTGTGGTAAAGCAAATGCTCTGCATGAGCATATTATGACAGATACACACAGGAACCAACGTTTGGACTCCCAGTTCAGCAACAGCCTGTGTGGAGTTGAGATCTTAAGGCTGTTGTCTTCTATTACAACCCAAACATTTGGTTATTTGGTGGATTTAAATTCATTCAGTGTATAAAGCTTCTTTTTAATTATGGATGATGAACTATTGAATGACGAGATACAGTGAAGTCATTTGAGTTTTATAGATAGCGAACAGGAAACACTTGCATTTTTCAGTGTGTTAGAATAACAAGTTTTTAAATTTTGAAGTGCATCTTACATAGCCACATGAGAGAGGAGGAGGGAGTGGTTCACACGTTTTAGTCTGATCAGTTGAATGGGCATGGGGCATGAGTGCTTGACTTTCTCATTTTTGTAGACTGTAAAGAGAGGGTATTGGCAAACCATTGGTGGCAACACCCCACACATTATGAGAAAGAGTCCACTCTAGTTAGACCGATAATCTCACCCCACTTGGTACTGACTGCATGTTGGCAATGTAGACTCTGGCATGCTTCTGCCTCTAATCCAAACTTCTAAACTCACTTCTGTGCTACTCTCTTAAAAGTTAATGCAAACATCTGTAGACATACAGTATATATAGTCACATCTGAGAGCTTGATCTGCTTATGGGGTCCAGTTTGAAGGAGACACAGGGGAAGAATTTGAGAGCCACACAGCAGCTTACTTGCTCTCCACTTCTAGGGAAGCCCAGAAGATACCAACCCACCAGCAGATCCATGACATTATCTGAAACCATGTCCTTGCTCCCATCTCTCCCAGTCTAACCACTATAAAATGCTGTTTAAAAGGACACTGACATTACTAGATGAGCCCATGAACAAGACATGTAAAAGGTGACAACCCAACTGTGTACTAAAGAAAACAAACTCTTGATGATGCCATCATGAAATAGAGGTAACCCACTGCCCATCAAACCATTTTGACTCTTTCTGACTCGTTTGAATACAATGTTGGTGTAATACCATGATAACAAATGGCTGCCAAAGAAACCATTCTTTTTTAATTTAATGTAATCAGGAAATATGGGATAATTTAAACAGAGGGATAGTGAAGAAATTCAGTCTTTAACAGGAATGCAAAAATCCCTGGCGACCAAAACTCAAAATACTTGAACAAAATTCAGTCAAACAACACAACACTTTTACATTGTGGTTTGGTTTTGTTTTCGGTCTGAGATACATAAATAGCATCAGCACTATGTAACATGGAGCATGTGATGGCAACCAACAGAGCAAATTCAAATAAATCATTTCATATACAGTATATATATATATATATTATATATATACACACAGTATATATAAAATATATATATGTATGTATGTATATATTTAATTGAATGGTAATACTGGTTCGGGTTCTAAGGATGATGCTCTTGTTTAACGCTTTTCCTTCTTTCTCTTTCACAGATCTGATGACTGGAAACGGGATGACAACTGACATCACTTTCCTGTTCCGGTCCCCTGAACCCTCCCTTTCCTCCTTGCCTTCCTCTTAAGGGGTACCACTGACATCTAGCATCAGTCTATACTGAGACTTGCACCTGAAAAAGACATTTCAACGACATGTCAATTTGTTTAATTATTTTTTCCAATTAAATATACAGGGTTTGTTTCAAGGAATATAATTTAACACAGGCAGCATGGGATGCTTAACCTTCTCATTGTTAAGTTTACCCCAGCAAAAAAAGTTATATTTTTTCAGCAAGAAAAAAATGCTATTATGTTTGATAAAAACATGTAAATACCATAACCTTCCCTTTTATTATTGCAGATCAGTTTAAATACCTAGGGGTAAATATCACAAGTAAAGATAAAGCTCTTTATCAACTAAAGTTTGCCATCTGTATGGAAAAAATTAAGCAAGACTTGTATAGATGGTCAACCCTTCATTTCACTCTAGCTGGAAGAATTAACGTTGTTAAGATGAATATCGTTCCTAAGCTTCTCTTTTTATTTCAAAACATTCCAATATATATCAATAAATCATTTTTTAAGCAATTAGATTCAACCATAACCTCATTTATTTGGAACTTAAAACATCCACGTATCCAAAGAGCAACCCTACCTAACGCAGAAGGTGGCATGGCTCTACCTAACTTTCAGTTTTTTTACTGGGCAGCAAACATACAAGCTATAAAAATCTGGACACAAATAGATGAACATACACATGCTTGGTCCACAATAGAAATAAAATCCTGCAGTACTTCTTTATTGTGCCCCAATAAAGTTATCGCCAATATACTAATAACCCAATTGTGCTTCACTTACGCAGAATATGGAACCAATATAGATGGAGAATCTTTTATCTGTGGCACCTCTACATGAGAACCACCTTTTTCAACCCTTGCAAACATATGCAGTTTTTAATATCTGGAAAACATTTGGGATTAAATTGCTTAGAGATCTTTATATAGACAACATCTTTGCATCCTATGAACAATTACATTCCAAATTTAACTTTCCAGCAACACATTTATTTCAATATCTTCAAATTAGAAACTTTGTTAAACAGAACCTGCCCGAGTTTCCTCATCTCCCACCTTCCTCTATGCTGGAAAAAATATTGCTCAGTTTTGAGGACTCAGACAGCATTTCTACAATATATAAAATTATTTTACAATCCCTCCCTTTCAAAGATCCAAGAGGACATTGGGAAGAAGATCTCTCACTCAACATATCAGAAAAGGAGTTGAAGGTAGCAATGCAGAGAATTCACTTGAGCTCCATATGAGCAAATCATACAATTATTCAACTCAAAATTATATATCGAGCACATCTGTCTTGTTTAAAATTATCCAAAATGTTTCCAGGGAAAGATCAAACCTGCGAAC
The DNA here is from genome assembly GCF_900747795.2 of Erpetoichthys calabaricus. Lineage (NCBI taxonomy): Eukaryota > Metazoa > Chordata > Cladistia > Polypteriformes > Polypteridae > Erpetoichthys > Erpetoichthys calabaricus. The sequence continues at coordinate 186,861,192 of NC_041397.2, read as the reverse complement.
GCTGCAATCAGGTTCCAGCCTCACTAGGTCACATGTTTTGGGCCTGCACCAAATTAACATCATTCTGGACAAAAATTTTTAAGTGCCTTTCAGACAGCCTTGGTGTCACAATCCTTCCTAACCCATTAACAGCTGTGTTTGGTGTCCTTCCTGATGGGTTTAAAGTGGAGAAGGACAAACAAACTGTGATTGCATTCACTACACTATTGTCACGCAGACTTAGTTTACTAAACTGGAAGAATCCTAACTCTCCTCTTTTAAGTCAGTGGATAACTGATGTTTTATACTATTTGAAATTGGAAAAATTCAAATTCTCACTTAAGGGATCTGTTCAGAACATTTTCAAAACTTGGCAGGATCTAATCAATAATATTTTAGAATAAGCTCTTAAAGCACGGAGGAAGCAGATTCTCTTCCCATTACTTTTTCTTCTCCATTTATCTTGTGATAGACGGCCGGCAACTCAATCTGGCCGGGACGTCCCTGAAAGAGAAGAATGGAGGAAAGCAGCCTTTTCAGGGCACTGCCTCCCCGGGACGCTAGGTGGCTGCTCACCTGGATGGTAACTGTTCCCCAGATTCCCTCAGGGCATCCTGGGACATGGAGTTCATTTCCTCAGCCCTGTTGGGTGCCATGGGTGCCGCCAGGGGGAGCTCACAAAGAACCAGGGGACTCCTACTGTTACTACAACCCAGAAGTATTTCAGAGTCACGAGGACGGAAGCCCGCAGTACTTCCGGGCTACCTTGAGGACTGAGGATGTGGCATTTGACCCAGAAAAAGAGAAGGAGCACTTCCGGGTCAAGGACTATATAAAGGACAATATGAGACCCAGCAAGGAGAGCCGGAGTTGGGAGGTTGGGTGACAAAGCTGCTGGGAGTGGAGGATTGTTTATTTGTATTGATTATTGATTATTGTTGGAGAATTGTGGCGTGTGCAATGCTTTGTGCACTTTATTGAAGAAAAATATTAAAAGATTCTTTTTGGTGCTTTTACAAGTGTGTCCTGGACGTCTGTCTGTGGGGTTTCACGGGGCAACAGCGACCCCCTAGCGTCCACAATCTTTATCCGTCCATTAAACTCATCAGTTTATTTATTTATACTAGCTTTAAGTTTTACTCCGTTGGCCATGCTCTCTTTCTCAGGGGTGGGGGTTGATTTGCTTTCAATCCTATTTTTTGTAAAAATTGATCTATTTGAATGGAATAATGACAATAAAATCAATAAAATGTATAAATAAATAAAAAAAATAAAATAAAATACCATAACGACAACATAAACAGTGGAAGTGGAAAAGGTAAGTCTAGTGCCCATTACTGTGCCGATGCAGATTTAGTACACATTCTTCATGTTAAATGTTTTGAAACAATCAGCAATACATAGCCTGCTGTTGCAATCACGACAGTAGATTCACATTTCTTTGTGCACTTATTTTTTCAGTTGCTTGCACATGAAAGGGTGGAACATCAGTACATGATCCACACGATTAACACATTACTTGTGTTATAGTAGGCTGCCTCAGCACAGGGCTTAGTGACATCCACATTTCCCAAGACACAAGCACTGACAGTTGCTGTATTGTGAACAGTGCTTAGGGGGCTGACGTCATCTTGGATGACTTGTGCATTAATAGAATATCACTGCTCACAATTAACAAAAGGAGCTTGCTTCTGACTACAGTCGTGGTCAAAAGTTTTGCAAATGACACAACTATTGGTTTTCACAAGTTTGCTGCTTCAGTGTTTTTAAATCTTTTTGTCAGATGTTTCTATGGTATACTGAAGTATAATTACAAGCATTTCATAAGTTTCAAAGGCTTTTATTGACATTTACATTAAGTTTATTCAAAGAGTCAATATTTGCAGTGTTTGCCTTTCTTTTTCAAGACCTCTGCAATTCGCCCTGGCATGCTGTCAATCAACTTCTGGGACAAATCCTGACTGACTGGCAGCCCATTCTTGCATAATCAATGCTTGGAGTTTGTCAGAATTTCTGGGTTTTTCTTTGTCCACCCGCCTCTTCAGGATTGACCACAAATTCTCAATTTGATTAAGATCTGGGGAGTTTCCTGGCCCAAAATTTTGATGTTTTGTTCCCAGAGCCCACATAGTTATCGCTTTTGCCTTATGGCACGGTGCACCATCATGCTGGAAAAGGCATTGTTCATCACCAAACTATTCTTGGATGATTGGAAGAAGTTGCTCTCAGAGGATGTTTTGGTACCATTCTTTATTCATGGCTGTGTTTTTAGGTAAAATTGTGAGTGCACCCACTCCCTTGGCTGAGAAGCAACCCCACACATGAATTGTCTCTGGATGCTTCACTGTTGGCATGACACAGGACTGATGGTAGTGCTCACCTTTTCTTCTCCAGACAATCTTTTTCCCAGATGCCCCAAGCAATTGGAAAGGGGATTAATCAGAGAAAATAACTTTCCTCCAGTCCTCAGCAGTCCAATCCCCGTACCTTTTGCAGAATATCAGTCTGTTTCTGATGTTTTTCTTGGAGAGAAGTGGCTTCTTTGCTGCCCTTCTTGACATCAGGCCATCCTCCAAAAGTCTTCACCTCACTGTGCGTGCAGATGCTTCCATTCCTGAGCAAGCTCTGCACTGGAGGTGCCCCAATCCCGCATCTGAATCAACTTTAGGAGATGGTTCTGGCACTTGCTGGACTTTCTTGGGCGCCCTGAAGCCTTCTTCACAACAGCAGTGGAAATGTTTTTTTTTTGGATAAAGATCATTTTCATGGTAAAGAGGGAGTTTGCAATTAATTGCAATTCATCTGATCACTCTTCATAATATTCTGGAGTATATGCAAATTGCCTTCATAAAAACTGAGGCAGCAAACTTTGTGAAAATTAATATTTGTGACATTCTCAAAACTTTTGGCCACGACTGTAGATGCCCTTTTTGCAGTATGAGTGCAGTAAAGTGCTCCAATTACATTAGGAGAACCGGACACTGCTGCAAATTGACTTTTTATGTCATGTTTTATATATGTACATCAACATCATATGAAAACTGTATGTAGCGTCTCATCAGTCAGTTTATAGTTTCCAGCACAGCGGGCATGATGAAGTGAAGCTTGGCTGAGATATTCCTGACCTATTGGCCAGTTCTCTGAGAAGTGACAACAGGCAGCTGATACAAATAAATGATAAATCAAAAAACTTCTTCAGTGCAAATTCGCAGCATTGCCCCCCTTGAAATGAAACTAAAATCCAGTTTGTGCATCGTAGTCAACACTTTTTAGGTGTAATATGTTAGTCACATTAACATACATTCTAATACCGGCTCAGTGATATGAATTATTATGCGTGTGAGTTGTCATTTTGCTGGTTTGGCTGCATTTCCCTACTTGATCAAGGGTGTCGTCATTCCCCAGCTTGTCTGAAATGTTGTGTACGCATGGATCAGAGCTGCAATAAATATACGCATGTTCTCTCATCAAGTTTTCTTTTCTAAATGCAAAAGTTTGTGTGGGAAAACATACGATCATTTCGAGTCATGCGTTGTACATATGCAAGCTTTTTAAATGAGGACCGTCCTTTCTCTTTTTGTTCTTATGGCCACATATTCGGTCTGTTTGCAGAGCACAAAATGCAACATCCAGCACGGTACAATTGTTAGCACAGCAACTAACAGATTAGTCACATCTAAAATACAGGGCAAGTAACATTTTTCTAAAAATGATTTGGGTCACTTGAATTTTGACAGATATACCAGACTAGCCAAGGATTTACAGAACGTCCATTCAGCATAGAGAGAGGATGTGACTTAAGCTGAAAATATCATTTTATGCAGGTATTACAAAAAAGGTGAGTTACTGCTAATATTAATTTCCAGATAAAGCACTTGGTAAAGCTCTGAGTTTTTCGTGCATGAAATACACTTCAGACTCACCTTATTGTGGTAAGATATCTACACACACTGTTCATGCACAATGGGAAATGCCATTTATTGGCTTTCTTCTTAGATAAAAAAATAAGTCAGCCACATTCACACCTGTAATTATGACACCATCACTGCAGCTCGAAGCAGTGAGCAGCACTAATGGCCTCAATAAGAAATACTCGTATGTAGGACCATGTGCATTTGAAGACTCGGCTGAGCACTCAAACATCACGGGAAGTGTGTGAAGTACTTTGAGAACAGAATAGAAAGGGATCTTGCAGTTTCAGTGGTGTATCATTAGCCTAAGCTGAATGAATTTAACTCAGACATTTTAAGCAATCATGACCAAATGTCTGAAATGCTGATAAACTTACTTACAGTATGATTGATAAGTTTGTAACACCTCATTCCATCTTACTCTCCAATAACATTATTACACTACTTAATCCTTACCTGTCAGTAAATGTTTTTTATAATAGTATTTTGGGTACATTATTTTAAACTATACCGCTCAAAAAAATTAAAGGAACACTTTTAATCAGAGTACAGCATCAAGTCAATGTAACTTCTGGGCTATTGATTTGGCCAGTTAGGTAGCAGAGGGGGTTGTTAATCCGTTTCAGCTGCTTTGGTGTTAATGAAATTAACAACAGGTGCACTAGAGGAGCAACAATGAGACGACCCCCAAAACAGGAATGGATTAACAGGTGGAGGCCTCTGATATTTTTCCCTCCTCGTGTTTTCTAACTGTTTTTTCACTAGTTTTGCATTTGGCTACGGTCAGTGTCACTACTGGTAGCATGAGGCGATACCTGGACCCTACAGAGGTTGCACAGGTAGTCCAACTTCTCCAGGATGCCCTGTGCTTTTCACAGATGAGAGCAGGTTCATCCTGAGCACATGTGACAGACGTGAAAGGGTCTGGAGAAGCTGTGGAGAACGTTATGCTGCCTGTAACATCATTCACCATGACCAGTTTGTTGGTGGGTCAGTGATGGCCTGGGCAGGCATATCCATGGAGGGACACACAGACCTCTACAGGCTAGACAACAGCACATTAACTGCCATTAAGTATCAGGATGAACTCCTTGGACCCATTGTCAGACCCTATGCTGGTATAGTAGGTTCTGGGTTCCTCCTGGTGCACAACAATGCCCGGCCTCATGTGGTGACAGTATGCAAGCAGTTCCTGGAGGATGAAGGAATTGATATCATTGACTGGCCCCCATGCTTGCCTAACCTAAATCCAATAGAACACCTCTGGGACATTATGTTATGGTCCATCCGACAAAATCAGGTTGAACCTCAGAGTGTCCAGGAGCTCAGTGATGCCCTGGTCCAGATCTGGGAGGAGATCCCCCAGGACACCGTACATCGTCTCATTAGGAGCATGCCCCAACGTTGTCAGGCATGCATACAAGCATGTGGGGCCATACAAACTACTGAGCACAATTTGAGTTGCTGCAATGAAATTTCGGCAAAATGGACAAGCCTGCCGCATCATTTTTTCACTTTGATTTTCGGGGTGTCTTTGAATTCAGCCCTCTGTAGGTTGATAATTTTCATTTCCATCAAATGATGTGGCACATTACCCAGTCCATATCAGTATAGATATCCAACAGGATTTTTTTCACACTGAGATCTGATGTGTTTTCAAAGAGTTCCTTTAATTTTGTTGAGCAGTTTAGATAACTCACACAAAACCTTCTTCGCATTACCATTCACAATATTCAGTATTTTTCTGGTCTTGGAAAAACATACAGTTAATAATTTAGTATTTATAGGAAATAAAGATGAAATATAATAAAAATGACAAACTAATACTGCGGTGGGCTGGCACCCTGCCCATGGTTTATTTCCTGCCTTGCGCCCTGTGTTGGCTGGGATTGGCTCCAGCAGACCCCCGTGACCCTGTAGTTAGGATATAGCGGGTTGGATAATGGATGACAAACTAATAACCAAAACAATAAATAAATGTAAAGGTATATACAGTTATTTATAATGGAGAGAGTTAAATATATGACTCTTAGTTGGCCCTATTTGGACAAGTAGAGTTTTTCCTCAGGAAAGTCCATGGCTGCTCCTGCCCTTTGACCCAGTGCTTCAGGGAAAGGCTCTGACACCCCAGTCATCTGTAATGAAAAAGTGGGTTTAAAAATGCAGGGACAGAATTTCAATACAGGGGAAATACTGAGACACTCTGATTTAGGATTACAAATGTCTTAGGAATGAGCCAGAATTAACAAAAAAATATATTAAAAAAATTATATATATATAATTCAGTTTGTACGCGCCGATGATTTCCGCACATGTTCAGTCCCTCCCTGTGCATTCCCTGTGCAGCGAGCGAGAGAGCGAGAGAGACAGCGCACGAGAGAGAGAGAGAGAGAGAGAGACAGACAGACAGATACAGAGACACATACACACACACACACACACAAGTGAGAGAGAGTGAGGGCTGGTGGCCGCATAAGGCCGAGAAGGCAGTTAAAGAATGCACCGGGCTTGTTTTCAAAGAGACTGATTCAAGCATTATTTTAACCTCGTTGTATATAATGAAGACTTTTTTCTATTGGATTGTAACCTCCACTTCACTTCTGTTTACAGCGATCGGTTCGTAGCATGCATTGTTGCAATGTTACTTTTCTTGGCTGTTTATTAAATTAAGGATTTTTCAAATGTTCATTTTTTCCCTGTGCTTAAAACTCATTAAAAAAAAATGTTTTTAGCGAGTGGTTTGTAGCGCTACAGCGCGAACTCTTATAATGTTAGTTTTCTCTGTTGTTCAAGGTTTTCTCAGTGTTATTCAATGTTTTTACATTTAGTTTACTATTACAATGTGCATTCTATGGTATAATTAACTATATTTGTGCTTAAAAATCTTTAAAAAATATATTTACATACAGTTCGTACAGTCTGGAACGGATTAATTGTATTTACATACAATCCTATGGGGGAAATTACTTCAAGTTACGACCAATTCGGGTTACGACCAGAGTTTTGGAATGAATTACGGTCGTGACCTGAGGTTCCACTGTACTTGGGAACAGTACAGAGTAATGGGGATTGTGGAAGAGAGGTGAAAAAGAGAGTGCAGGCAGGGTGGAATAGGTGGAGAAGAGTGTCAGGAGTAATTTATGACAGACAGGTATCAGCAAGAGTGAAAGGGAAGGTCTACAGGACGGTAGTGAGATCAGAAATGTTATATGGGCTGGAGACGGTGGCACTGACCAGAAAGCAGGAGATGGAACTGGAGGTGGCAGAGTTAAAGATGTTAAGATTTGCACTGAGTGTGACAAGGATGACCATGATTAGAAATGAGTACATTAGAGGGTCAGCTCAGGTTGGACAGGTTTAGAGACAAAGTCAGAGAGGCGAGATTGCGTTGGTTTGGACATGTGCTGGGTATATTGGGAGAATGATGTTAAGGATTGAGCTGCCAGGTAAGAGGAAAAGAGGAAGGCCCATGAGAATGTTTATGGATGTGGTGAGAGGGGACATGCAGGAGATGGGTGTAACAGAGCAAGATGCAGAGGACAGAAAGATATGGAAGAAGATAATCCGCTGTGGCAACCCCTAACAGGAGCAGCCGAGAAGAATATCTATATAGATACATACTGTATATGTATATATATATATATATATATATATATATATATATATATATATATATATATATATATATATATATATATACATATACACTGTATATATATATATATATCTATACACACACGAGGAGGAGTCAAGCTAAAGTTAGAAACTTTTCTCAGTGTAGTCTCCACCCTTCTCAGTGAACTTGTGCCACCTGCCTGGAAGTGCCTGGATTCCAGCAGAATAAAAGGTTTTGTCCTGTCCTCACAACCACTTGTGCACCGTTTTCTTCACATCATCATCTGTCTTGAATCGATGACCAACCATGAGTTTGTTTAGCAGTCCAAAAAGGTGGAAATCATATGGTGCCAAATCTGGTGAATAAGGAGGATGTGGCAATACCTCAAACTTCAGCTTCTCCAGACAAGCCTTGGTGTTCTTAGCAGTTTGTGGGCAAGTGGGCATTGTCTTGCAGCAAAAGTACTCCTTGAGACAGCAGTCCCCTCTGTTGGATCGAATAGCAGGCTTCCCATTGGTCTCCAACAAGCCACAGTAACTTGCACTTGTGACTGTAGTACCCCTCGGCATGTATTGCTCAACAATAATTCAGGTGCACGAGTGGTTGTGAGGACAAGACAAAGCCTTTTATTCTGCTGGAATCCAGGCACTTCCAGGCAGGTGGCACAAGTGCATTGAGAAGGGTGGAGACTACACTGAGAAATTACATTATCAGTTTTGTTAAGTTTCATTCTATTTCCTAATAAATCCTATTTTCTAAATTTAGCTTGACTCCCCCTCAATATGGCTGCAGTCTTTCCCAATACTCACATGTAGTGGTCACCAGAGGGTGCTCCAGCTCTCCAAACACCCAACACAAGCAGACTCAGACACAAGTATAAAAGAGTTTTCTTGTGGTAAACTATTTTCCAAAGTGTTTCCCACACCACAAACACAAATAAGCACAATATAAAGCACGCAATATACAGCACTCTTTGTCTCTTGGTCACTGCTTCCTCTACTCCTCCACACATAGCTTTGTCTACCTCCTTCAGACTCTGGCTCCCTGAAGTGAGGCAGGCAGCTCCCCTGGGAGTACTTCCAGTGTCCCGTAAGAGTGGTCCAAAAGCATTTCTATGTGCGGCAGAAGCCCCATGAAGTATAGCTCCCCAGTCCCTGCAGCACCCCCTGGCAGCACACTCAGAACCCAAAAGGAATGAGTCAGCAAACTGCAAGTCCCAGAATGCCCTGTGGGAATCCGGGGCACCGTTGCAACCCACTTAGCGATCCGTGGGAGATAAAGCCCTATATCCACCATCCTTCCATCTCAAGGGTGTCCTGGTTGGTAAATTACTTTACAACCAAAAAATACCACATGTAGGACCTGTAATAGTAACTTAGCTCAAATGAAAACAAAAAATATATCACCAGTTCAGAAACATCTATGCAGTTTTAAATGCTGCTTATTAAACATTTGTTCTCTTGGATGTAAAGCTATTTTGGTAAATTATATTATATTCTCACTGAAACCTGGCTTAGTAACTCTGTTCCCCTAGCTGAGGCGTCACCAATTGGATACACATTCCTTCATAAATCTAGAGATTCTGGTCGACGAGGTGGTCTTGGGATAATTAATTGTGACAAAATGCAAATCACTTCTAAAACTTTAGGCAGCTTCACATCCTTTGAGGGACTCATTTTAAATATAAAAACAGATTCCAGAACAATTGTAATGCTTGTTTACAGACCTCATGGGCGATATTCATTGTTCATGACTGAATTTGGCAACCTTTTATCTGATTTGGCTATAAATTATGATCATGTAATGTTAATAGGGGATTTTAAGGCACACATTGATGTGGAAACTAACATTGTTAACAAATGTTTTACTTTTTTGTTAAATTTAGTAAGATTCTGTAAAATTGTCAAAGGTCCAACTTATAATCATAACCACACATTAGATATACAGGTAAAATTCCATTATAATGAACTCCCCGGGACCTAAAGAATATTTTGTTGTAACGAAAATTTTGTTGTAATGAGATTCTGCATTTGTTACTATAGTGCTTTCTTTAACTTGTGTCCAGGCGTTTGCAATCATTTCAATAGCTTCTTTCGCGTTAATTTTATTCTCTTCCTGCCTACAAGTTATGCTGATGAGAATTTTTCTCAGCATTTCCTTGTGATAATACACTTTCAGGGGTGCAAATGATGCTCAAATCCAATGGCTGAAGCACTGCTGTGCAATTGGGTGGGAGAAATTCCACACGAACATTATCTAAATGTGGAAGCACAGTTATCAATCAGGAGCCAAATCATCCATTTGTTCTTCATATTGTGGGGTTTCTGAACTCTTTTGAGACCCCCCCCCCCCGTCCCCACCCAACGGTAACGACATGATGAAGTGCATCCCAAAGCGCAATTGCCGCGTCTGTGTAAGCTTGTTTGTCCATTGTCGCCGCAGGGTAACAACAGGCTCACAGAGCTGCAGTGAGGCGACACAGAAGCAAATAATAAAAGTCCCTGTCTTGCACCCCAAAACACGAGGCTGAGTCTCAGTACTTTAGCAAAACTAGCTTTATTCAGCTTGAAACAGGAACGGCACACTAATTTATTGTAGCATGATCTGCCACTCCGCTATACACAGACACAGCAGGTCAGTGATCAAGTAATCCTGTTACCTGCATTTACAATGTTCCTTGCACATCACCCATCGATATGCTTTTCTGTTTGCTTTGGTGGAGAGACACAGCATAGCTAAGAGACGCAGCACAGCTTTGAGCTGAATGTTGCCCCAGCAACAGATAAACAGTCTTCCATAGACATGGAGTTTGGACTTCGGGACGCTCTTCGGCATGCTGTCTAGTTGAGGGAGGTCCCAAGAGAGTTTACAAACCTGACATTTTCTTGAAAGAGTACGCATTAATAGGAATGTTTCTTGAATGAGCATTACCGAACCACATAAAAACTGCTTTTTCGACGTCTTCAAATGCAGCAGTTCACATACGTTTGTAACCCGAGATTTTTCTTCTTTTTTTGCTCAGCCTTTCAAGAAAATTGACAGCGTCGATAGCGATAGCAAAATTCCGAATTCACTGGCAACGTCTTTTTTCTTTTTGCTGCAATCGAGAGCTGAAAAAAATGTAAATTTTTTTTTTCTGATATGAATTGTTATCGTTTTTTCGTGTCTGCCGTTTCTAAAGGAGGGTGACAATGAGTTAAATTCCAATGAATGTTTTTCAAATGTTGACGAGCGATAAGCAAAAGGTATCACTGAAAACCACAAGAAACAAAAAAGGCAAAAAAAAAAAATAGTACAAGGAAAGTTTGAAGAAAGAAAAAAAATGTACAATGTTTCTGTTTGGGGGCTCGTTGTGCACAACTGAGCTGCAGCCACAGAACTAACTGCTTTGTGGATAATTCATTCAGGCATTTCAAGGTCTTTTGGGCACTTCGTTGTAATGAAAGTACTTGCTGAACGTACTTTGTAGTAACAAGATTTCTATAGACTTGTGTCATATGGGGAAGCTATCGGGACCATAAAAATACTTCGTTGTAATGAAAATTTTGTTGTAAAGATATTCGTTGTAATGGAATTTTACCTGTAATTATAACTCACAGAGCTGAAATTCAAAATTTAATTATTACTTGATTAAATGAAGTTTTTTTGATCACTACTTAATTATGTTTGATTTGGTTCTGCCCTTACTAATACATTCACAGATTTAAACAAACACATTGCGACATGTAGATTGTAACTCTGCTTCAAAATGTATAGATACTTTAAGTTAGTCAAGGGTAATCCTCGAAAACAATTTAGACCTGTTAACATAAAATTATAATATGATCTTGAAAGATGCTTTGGACGCAGTGGCTTCCCTTAAAACAAAAGTGATCAAAGCACACAGAAAGTCACCCTGGTTCAATAAGAACACTCAAGTTTCTCAAATTTTGAAGCTGTATGGACAGAGAGTGTTAAAAAATATAAAAGAGCTCTCTGTAAAGCCTGCTCAGAGTACTATTCTAAAATAACAGATAACAATATCAATAATCCCTGTGTGATATTTTGAATAGTGGCTAATTTAACAAATGGTAATTCTGAACTAAAGTGCAAAATATCAACAGACATTAGCACTACAGATTTTATGAACTTCTATAGTGAGAAAATTGCTAGTATAAGATCCCAGATCTCAGCGTCACAGTGCAAACTTCTACTAGCTTGGCAAACCCTGTCTCGCCTGACATTCAACACTTTAGAAATTTTCATCTTGTAACAGAAATGGAAGTCATAACTTTAATTTCTAAATTGAAACCTACTTGTTTCATAGATCCAGTGCTAACAAAACTACTAAAAAGTGCAATGGATGTTCTTGCAGCACCTGTTCTTAGCATTTTCAATAGCTCATCATTGAATGCCACAGTTCCTGATGCACTAAAAGTGTCAGTCATCAAATCATTACTTAAAAAGCTAGACTTAAACCTACATATACTTAATAATTATAGACCCATTTCCAATTTACTCTTTTTCTCTAAAATACTTGACAAAGTAGTTGCCAATCAGCTTCAGTCACACCTTATGCATCACAATTTATCTGAGAAATTCCAGTCTGGCTTCTACACCAGTCATAGCACAGAAACGGCACTGCTATGTTGTAAATGACATTGTGATATCCTTTAATAAGGGACACTCCACTTTTATGGACAGAATTTCTAGGCGCAGCCAGGGCGTTGAGGGGGTCCGGTTTGGTGGGCTCAGGATTGAGTCACTGCTTTTTGCAGATGATGTTGTCCTGTTTGCTTCATCAGGCCGTGATCTTCAGCTCTCTCTGGATCGGTTCGCAGCCGAGTGTGAAGCGGCTGGGATGAGAATCAGCACCTCCAAATCCAAGACCATGGTCCTCAGCCGGAAAAGGGTGGAGTGCCCTCTCAGGGTTGGTAGCGAGATCCTGCCCCAAGTGGAGGAGTTCAAGTATCTCGGGGTCTTGTTCACGAGTGAGGGAAGAATGGAGCGTGAGATCGACAGGCGGATCGGTGCGGCATCGCTGCAGTAATGCGGGCGCTGCATCGGTCTGTCGTGGTGAAAAAGGAGCTGAGCCGCAAGGCGAAGCTCTCAATTTACCAGTCGATCTATGTTCCTACCCTCACCTATGGTCATGAGCTATGGGTAGTGACCGAAAGAACGAGATTGCGAATACAAGCGGCTGAAATGAGTTTCCTCCGCAGGGTGTCTTTGACACTAGTATGTCATTTAAAGTGTGCATTACAAATTGTTGAAAACAGGTTTTTTCCATCTTAAAAATGTTACAAAATAAAAGTGTTTTCTAAATATGCAGGATACTGAGAAATTAATTCATGCATTTATTTCTAATAGGATTGACTACGGTAATGAAGTGTTCTTTATACAGCTTTCAGTTAATTCAAAATACTGCTACAAGAATTATTACAAGAACAAGATAATACGAACACATAACTCCAGTTCTTAAATCCTTACACTGGCTCCTGGTTAGGTTTATGGCAGATTTCAAAATCCTCCTTATAACATATAAAGCCTTAAATGGCCAAGGTCCGGCTTACTTATCTGAACTTATCATTACATTACAAATCAGATCTCAAGATGCTGGCCTGCTTATGATTCCAAGGATTAATAAAACAACAGTGGGAGACTGACCTTTTCATTACAGGGCTCCAAAACTCTGGAATGGTCTGCCTGCTACTATAAAAGATGCCCTTTCAGTCTCAGCTTTAAAATCCTGGCCGAAGACTCACTACTTCAGTTTAGCATACCCAGACTCGAGCTGCTGATTAACTGTACATACTGCATTTCTGATGTTAGTCATCATCACTAAAACACAAGTAAAATGATAATTACAATTTGTTACTAACCCTCACCTATTCTGTTTCTCTTATCGGTACTCAAATGTGGAACATGGTACCACCAGTCTACTGCCAAGTTGTTTGCCTGTCTATGGAAAAGTCATCTCTGATAAAGGAGCACCGGAATGATTGGTAGAAGGGTCCTTTCACGAGATTGGCCGGCCCAGCACTGACTCAGCTGTGGAATGACCAGTAGGGGGGTGAGTTAACATGATGACTGGACTTCTCCAGGACTCTGAACAAATCTGAATCCTCATATGTGATAGTTCTGTATTTAGTGAGCGATATAATCTTTTCGTCCATTTTGCTTTATAGTTTGTACTACTACTATTGTATTATTGTACAGTACAGTACTTTCTAACATCCGGCGCCGCCGAGAGTGGCAGCATTTTCAGCAGCTCCGTGTAGGACTATATGTGTATGTGAATTTCCCCCTGGGATTAATAAAGTATCTATCTATCTATCTATCTATCTATCTATCTATCTATCTATCTATCTATCTATCTATCTATCTATCTATCTATCTATCTATCTATCTATCTGTCTACAGCTGTATTGTATTCCTGAGGTGGCAATGATAGATTGGTCATCTAGCTCTGTGAAGAGGATTACTTGTGTTCTGTTTTGCATGCCCAACATACCTGGAAAGAATTGTCTGAATTGTCTTTTCCAAGATTTCTTCCATTTTTTTTGTTAGATTTTGGGCTATACAAAAATGTATTATTGTTGTTATAGTAGTTAGGTAAAATTAAAACAAGTCAGTGACAGAATATCTGGTCTATGAACTTTTTTTTGTGGAGAATAACCCCTGTTCTAGTCCTTTTTCACTCTTTTGAATGTTTTCTTGGAGTTTTAAGTGACAGTTTGATCTCTTGGATATTGTAACAATGATATTTTAATAAAATGTTTTACTAATAATCTAAATACTCTAGCAAACATGTACAGAAGAGCTAGGCAAACATTGAATGCCTTCTAAAGTTTTTAACTCATTATAAAATGGTAAACTACCAGCCTAAATGCTTATCCAAGTATGTTTTATTGCAATCTTTCGAAGTTCTTTAATTCGATGTATGTTATGCAAGTCAATAAACAATAAACTATGTCTAAAATACTATATTAAGCATTCATTTCTCTCCTTCCAAGAAAAATAAAAGCTCATTATAGTGTGCATCCTATTCACCAATACACCTGTTAAAGATGTTGGCATTCGTTCTCCAAATCAAAATCAAGAAAGTTGTTCTCTCTGTTTTTTAACATTAGCTAGCAAGTACTTTGGACTAACACCTAATTGTGTCCATGTGTTAGATATTTGCATATTTTTTAATTTTTTCTCAAGTTTCTTCAATGATGTTCCATTTCAAAAATGTACTAAATACTAAAAGAGGCCTAAACCTCCAAAATGGAGGCTCAGACATTTCTATGTACAGGTCCAAATTAAGTGTTGGCCCTCAAATCTACGAACAGGCTCCTCTGAGTTCTAATATCCAATGTGGGTCTTTCCTTAAACCATAAGACCACAAAAAAGTGGAAAGCCAAGACTCAAAACAATCCCTAATAATCCCAAAGTAAAATTTTAAAAAGGAGTAGAGGAAAAAGTAAAAACCTCTGACCAAAATGATCCAACAAAGAACTTTGAAAATCTTGACATTTTAATACAAATTAAGACATATGAAAGAAAACGAAACAAATGCAAAAAATACTTGCAAAACAAGCTCACCAACAATCTTCAATACCATTCTGAAGAATTCACTTTTCTGCCAAGAATAAAAAGGCAGATAACAGGTAAATGGTGGCCCCACCTCCAAATGTTCCACTCAGAAACACAAGGTATTTAACTGAAAACTGTAAACTACTGTGGCAGGCCGCTGGGGGTGGTACCCAGCCAGGACGCCCGAGAGGACCGGAGGAGGGCTTGCACCTCCTCCAGACCACGAGGGGGCAACCACCCTGGTTGTGTCGGGGACCACGGGTGCAGGGATTGGAAGCCCAACCCTGTAGGGGCCTGTGGTTAATGCCCAGGGGGCGCCCCAGTGCCTGGAGAGCCCTGGACCTCAGCACTTCCGCCACACCAGGAAGTGCTGGGGGGAAGAAGACTGGGGACACCCGGAGAGCTTCCGGGTGCGCAGCCGGCACTTCTGCCTCACAGGGGAGTATCTGCAGAGGAGTGAAGGGAAGCACCTGGAGCCCATCCGGGCTTGTATAAAAGGGGCCGCCTCCCTTCAGTCGATGACTGGAGTTGGGCGAGGAGTGGACGAAGTCTTGTTGGAGAAGAGTGGAGGCGGCCTGAAGGAAGCAGGCACCTTAGAGAGAGACCTGAACTTTGGGGGATTGGTGCTGGAGGCACTGGGTTGTGCACCCTTGTAAATATTGGACAGCAATAAAAATGTGTGTGTTGGGTGACAAACTGTTGTCCGTCTGTCTGTGTCTGGGGCTCGTTCCACACCACATACAGACATAGTACAAAAATATAAAACAGAAAGAAAAAAATCATAATTGATAACATAATACAGAAAATAATAATTAAAAAAAAACTTTAGTCCAATAAGAATTAACCATAATGTGTTCAGCCTAGTGGAGTATCTGCAGAGCAGCAGAGCACAGTTAGTGAGAGGTAAGAGGACACTGTAACATCTAGAGTATCAGCACTGTAGAGAAAGCATCAATTAATAAAACCATTTTTTTTTAAGAAAGCACCTAGTTGTACCTTGGGGATTTATCATCCTTGACCCAAGGATACAAGTCATTTGGGTATTTTTTAATTCCGGTGATGAACTCTGTGGGATCTGTTTCTAATTCAGTCTCTAGTAGTCCAATGATAAATGAGAAAGAATGATTGAAATCCAACCACCTGGTCCAGTGCTATTCAGTCTAGGAGCATTTTCTGTCAGTCTCTGTTACTCATCTTGCTGCAGAGGTCACTGTTCTCCATGTCCCATTATGTACAGAGAAAAGAAGACGTTTATCATTACATTTATATCATATATGTATCTATAGCAACCAGGTATCTTCTTAGTTAAAAAAAAGACACACTCAACACTACAGGCTTACCAACCAGAATTTCTTTTGGGAGTTTCCATTCATCATCATATGTCTGGCTTTATAGCTAACCCTTCTTTGACTTAAGTGACTCTCTCAGAGTGACTTTCTAATTAACGACAGTCTGTGCTTTCTGCTGGGACTTTTTGTTTCCAAGAAAGGTGACCTCCTGCTTGGGGAACTGACATTTGTATTAATTTAGTTTGAGTCTGTACCTTTGTACATGGCATCTACCCAGATTGTTAAATAATTAGTGTACACCCTTACAATCCTTCAAAAGTAATCTGCGTGGCACTATGAAGAAATCCCAATTATTTGTTGGTGGTAGGTCAAGGGTCTAGTCGCTGTATTCAAGTTACAGAATTCTTTGATTTTGTCAACCAGATGTAAATAAATGCTGACAAGAGTTGTAATTTCATCTCATGTTGGCATCTGGTACTTCTCACTGTGTATACTGTATATCCGAATAAAAACTGAAAAATCAATAAAGATTTTCAGTGATCCATTTGAATTTTTTATATAGATTATGCAGTTCACTCGTTACATTCTTCCTAGTTTTGGACCCACAGCTTAATGGTATATTTCAGCCTGAAGTTATATAAGAACTGCAATATTCCAGTCTTGTCAAATATATCAGGAAATTAGGTTCAACTCAACACCCGTATTTATTTACAGCAAAAGTGCACAAATTACCAACACCGCACCACACCAGTACTCAGTCCCTTCTTGCCACCAGTCTCTCTGCCTCCACTCCTCCTCAGGATTTGTCTCCTTCCTCCCGACTCTGGCCTCCCATTGGAGTGAGGTGGATCCTTTTTATACGGCACCCGGAAGGACTCCAGGTGCCCAACAAGCTTCTTACGGAGGTGTGGTGGAAGTATGACCAAATAAGGCCCTTGAAAGGTCCATGTGCCCACTGGCAGTGACCACGGGTCCCAACAGGGTTGAACTCCCATGCTCATAACCCATGACCCCACTGGAAACCAAAGGGGCTGGCCTCTATTGGCCCGGGGGAAAAACTATCCTGATAATATTCTTTCTCCTGGTCCTTCCACACACTGAGTGGCCGGATAAGGATTCCGGCCACCCGCCACACTATATTATTTATTATTACTTCTTATTCCATGTTTCCAGGGTTCTGTGTTGTGAAGGAAAAGCTTTCTAACATTTGCGCAAAATGATCCCTTAATGAACTTCATTCTGTGCTTTCATATTCTAATTGAAGATATCATTTTAAAGCTGCTGATGGTACCAACTGTACTAATTCCCATTTATAATTTTAACTGGAGTCCCTTTATCTTATATTAAATGAAAAGCCAAACTTTAGTAAGTTATCTCATTTTAATCTTATTTTCTTATTTACCAGGCACTGCCTTAATAAATATTTCCCACCACAAAAAGCATAGTCTGCAACAGAGCTGTTCTTTAGTGCTATTGCTTTTTGAATTTACACAAGTCACATTAGATGACTTTTCCAGCAATTTTCTGTCACAGCCTTCATTTACATAATTTTAGTGAGTCAGAGGCAGTTGGCAGCATGCTCCTGTGAAGTCGCTCACATAATGTGACTTTTATTCCAACTAATCCACGACGCACTCCGACAGTATCAAATAGGTTTCATTTTGTATTTAGTCATAGAGGCAGACTCTGTGCGTGAGAGCTGACAACCAAAATACAAAGCATATAAAGCAACAACTAAGAATAATGATCATTGGTGTTTTGCACTTCACAAACAAAAGAGAAGCTCATCTGTTTGATGTCTCACATTCTTCGTACCACAACAGAATAAAAAAAAGAAAAGGCAGAGATTGTGGCTGAAATTGCCTACTAAACCTTTGTACAACACCGGCTCCATCAGGCATCATGCTGTCGGTGGCCAGAACAAGGGGCGAGCACAACTGTGCTGGAAAGTTGACACAGAGTTGCTAAATGTGACATACCCAGTGATTATTAGTCATGAAATGGTCCAGCAACAAGATCAGCAACTGCAGTCACAAAGTCTGACACACCAATGGCTAGTCACTTGTAAAATAACGGCTTACCTGATCTCTGTGCACTTGAACAATAACATTTGTGTAGTGTGTAGTCATGTTTCATGATAATTCAGCTACTGGTTCTGGGTATTAAAACATTAGAACAATCTAGATGAGAACAGGTCATTCAGCCCAACAAAGCTCACCAGTCCTATCCACTTATTTCTTCAAAAAAAACATCAAGTCTAGTATTGAAAGTCCCTAAGGTCTTACTGTCTACCACACTACTTGGTAGCTTATTCCAAGTGTCTATCGTTCTTTGTGTAAAGAAAAACTTCCAAATGTTTGTGTGAAATTTACCCTTAACAACTTTCCAACTGTGTCCCAGTGTTCTTGATGAACTCATTTTAAAATAACAGTCTTGATCCACTGTACTGATTCCTTTCGTAATTTTAAATATTTCAGTCATGTCACCTCTTAATCTTTTTTTGCTTAAAATGAAAAGACTCATAATGCACTAGAATGATCCTAGTCGCTCTTCTCTGGACCTTTTCTAGTGCTGCTATGTCGTTTTTGTAGCCTGGAGACCAAAGCTGCACACAGTACTCCAGATGAGGCCTCACCAGTTCATTATAAAGGTTGAGCATAACCTCCTTGGACTTGTACTCCACACATCATGCTATATAACCTAACATTCTGTCAGCCTTCTTAATGGCCTCTGAACACTGTCGGGAAGTCGATAGCTTAGAGTCTACTATGACTCCTAAATCCTTCTCATAAGGTGTACTCTCGATTTTCAGACTTCCCATTGAGTATTCATACCTAACATTTTTACTTCCTATGTGTAATACTTTACATTTGCTGACATTAAATTTCACCTGTCACAAATCTAACCAAGACAAGTCCCTCTGTAATGATTTAATGGATTCAAAATTATCTGCCAATCCACCTATCTTGGTATCATCTGCAAACTTAACCAGCTTGTTACTTATATTCCTATCCAAATCATTTACAGTGATCCCTCGCTATATCGCGCTTCGCCTTTCGCGGCTTCACTCCATCGCGGATTTTATATGTAAGCATATTTAAATATATATCGCGGATTTTTCGCTGCTTCGTGGGTTTCTGCGGACAATGGGTCTTTTAATTTCTGGCACATGCTTCCTCAGTTGGTTTGCCCAGTTGATTTCATACAAGGGACGCTATTGGCAGATGGCTGAGAAGCTACCCAACTTACTTTCTCTCTCTCTCTCTCTCTCTCTCTCTCTTGCGCTGACGTAGGGGTGTGTGAGCAGGGGGGGCTGTGTGCAGCTGTTTCCTGAAGGACATGCTGCACGGTGCTTCGCATACTTAAAAGCTCAAAGGGCACGTATTGATTTTTGACTTTGTTTTTTCTGTGGCTCTCCCTCTCTCTCTTCCTGCTCCTGACAGAGGGGGTGTGAGCTGCCGCCTTCAACAGCTTTGTACCGGCGGTGCTTCGAATACTTAAAAGCCAAAAAGCCCAATTGATTTTTTTTTTTGACTGCTTGCTTTGCACTCCTTTGAAAAGGAAGATATGTTTGCATTCTTTTAATTGTGAGACAGAACTGTCATCTCTGTCTTGTCATGGAGCACAGTTTAAACTTTTGAAAAAGAGACAAATGTTTGTTTGCAGTGTTTGAATAACGTTCCTGTCTCTCTACAACCTCCTGTGTTTCTGCGCAAATCTGTGACCCAAGCATGACAATATAAAAATAACCATATAAACATATGGCTTCTACTTCGCGGATTTTCCTATTTCGCGGGTGGCTCTGGAACGCAACCCCCGCGATGGAGGAGGGATTACTGTATATATATTAAAAATAGCAGAGGCCCTAGCAATGACCCCTGTGGAACACCACTCTTAACAAATTCTGATGAGGTTCCTCACACCATCACCCTCTGCTTCCTGTGTCTGAGCCAATTCTGCACTCATCTGAAAACATCAACCTGAACTCCCTCTTCTTTTAGTTTGATGATCAACCTCTCATGTGGCACCTTATCAAATGGTTTATGAAAGTCCTGATAAATAATATCATTCACTCCACTTTCATCGTATCCTCTTGTTGCTTCCTCATAGAATTCCAACATGTTAGTAAAACATGACCTCCCTCTTTTGAACCCATGCTGACTGTTCAGAAAAACTCCTGTACTTGCCATGAGCTGCTCAGTCTTATCTTTCCATTAATTTTCCTGTGATGCATGTTAAGCTTACTTGCCTATAGTTGCTTGGATCTACTCGTCACTCTTTTTATATAGCGTGATAATATTTGCCATATTCCAGGACTTCGGAATCTCCCCCATGTGCAGTGACTTTCTAAAAATATGTGTCAAGGGTTTATATATGTACTCGCTAGCCTCCTTAAGAACTCAAGGGTAAATATTATCTGATCCTGATGATTTGTTTGATTTCAGCCTATTTAATCTGAGCAGTACTTCTCGCTCTACAATTTTTAAATCACTCAGAACCTCCTTAGTCGTCACATTTACTGCTTGAGATTATGCACTTTCTCACTTGTGAAGACTTCAGAAAAATGCAAGTTTAGAGCATCTGCCATTTCATTGTCTGTATCTTTTAATTCCCCTTTACTATTCCTGATACACTTCACCTCCTCCTAGACTGTTCTTTTACTACTAAAATACTGATAGAATTTCTTAAGGTTGTCTTTTGCCTTATCTGCTATAGTCCTCTCCAACAGCCTTTTAGCCTCCCTAATATTCTTCTTAATGGTTATCTTAATGTTCTGTGATATGCTGCCCGGACACAGACAGACGGACACCGTATTAAAGTCCACCACACGTTTATTATACATTATATATTTACAGTAAAGTGCACAAACCCAATGCACAAAGCACCAATCACCCCTTCAAGTCCTGGCCACTCAACAATGCCTTTCTCAGTCTCTTTGGTCCGCCTCCACTCCTCTCCAACCCGCTTCGTCTTCTTCCTCCCGACTCTCGCTCTGACTGGAGGGAGGCGGCCCCTTTTATGTGCCCCGGATGGGCTCCAGGTGCATCGTCAGGGCCTCCGTAGCCACAACCCTGTGTGGCGGAAGCTCCCAAGGTGAAGCCGGAAGTCCACCGGGTGCCCTCAAGTCTCTTCCCCCCAGTACTTCCCGGTGTGGCGGAAGTACTGAGGGCCAACACTCCCAAGGCATTGGGGTGCCCCCTGGCGGTGACCATGGGCCCCTACAGGGCTGAGCTTCCAAGCTCCGTACCCGTGGTCCCCAAAGCCACCAGGGAGGACGCCCCCTCGTGTCCTGGAGGAGGCACAAGCCCACCTCCACTCCTCCTAGGCGTCCCGGCCGGGCATGGATGCCCGCCGGGCACCACAGTTCTCATACGCCCTATGATTCACATTGGAGTTATTAGTCTTATTCTCTATATACAGCTGTTTTTTCCTTTGCATCTTCTTTTTCAACTCTTTATTAACCCTCTGCAGAGTTTTTTAAAATTTTCTACTAATTCCAAATTTAGGTACTTGTCCTGTATGAACATGTCCAAAATACACCAACAAGAATCAGATCCTAAAACCAGTAGTAAAAAATCAAAAAGCCAGCAAAACCAAGACCAAAAGTAAAACCTTTACTTCTTCAAACAAACTTCAACGAACAGCCAGCACTCCTTGCTTCTGGGCTTAAATTGTGAAAGGGACGACCCAGGAGTGGTGATGTCACGGTGGTCTCACCTTTTAGGCGATCACCCACAAAACACATGGAACACTTAAAGAGACAGCAAATAATTAAAAAATAATTTTTTAAACAACACTAAAATAAATAACAAACAAATCTGAAAAATAATAATTAAAAAATAAAAAAACAACAAAAGAGAATGTAAATACAAGCCAGGAAAAAAAACATTGGCTACTACATAAGAGTATTTTTGTTTTTGCAATTTTGTTAAATAAATCTCTCTATTATATAAACAAAACCAGGGATGAGATGAGATTTTTTAGCCTGAAATGAGACATGACTTTTTCAGAGAGATACTTTCATGTCCTGCAAGATGAGACTTTGTGCCAAGAGATTTAACCACGCCCGGGGCTGGAAATAAAAGACAAAGAGTAGATGACAAAGTAGAACATCATAAAGAATTCAAAAACGTTGGCACGATACACATGCAGACCAGGTTAGAGATAATGAAAGTAGTAAAATTCAAAAGTCTCAAAAAAATTGCAAAATTGTAAAAATCGCATTAGCGCAAACAGATGGAAATTATTACTCGGTGAAATAACAGAACAGTGAAAAGAGATTGAATATAGTGTTTGCATTTAAACTTTAAGTCGGAGACTTGTACATCGTCTAATTCGTGTTGGCATCAAGGAAAAGTAGTGTTTCTTCCCAATGAAGAGGTGTATCCGCGAGAATTAAAAGATTTTATGTTTGGTGAAGGTGAAATTCACATTTGTGATCACCAGAGATGCAAAGTGGCTGGCGCATAACACAGGCCGGGGGGTTGGCAAGTGAAGCCCCCTAGTCTATACATCTAAACAAACACTGGTTTTGGGCACACTGGGGGCAATGTGACATATGTCATGTGACCTGGTCTCGAATAAGCGGTGCAAAACAAATGAATGAAAATTTTCCCAGTTTTCCAGGATATGCTCAATGCATTTTCTGTAACTGAAAAAACATTTATTTTTTACAGTATATAAAATTTGCTTTGTGCCTGGCACTGCTGGCCTCATTCCCAACTGCTTGGACAAATCCTTCGACACTGCTCATAACTGATTTTTTTTTTCCAGCGGCACTGTGTATAAGGCAGGAACAAGAATCTGAGAGAATAAAACCAACTTGTGCAGCACTATGACACCCAAACCATGCATGCTTTGTCAAAAAAATGTTACTTAAAAATTGAAAACTTCCTTTGTTTTTAAATCCATTTTAAATAATTATTGACATTCTGCTTTATATTAGACTTGACATTTGACCAAATAATCTAACCTGGAAAACCGAGTATGGACTTTGAGTTGAAGCAATGAAATACTAAAAATATTTCTGTGAAATAATTTGATATTTCTTTTATATTGAAATATACTGTCATCACTTTAATTCACTCTGACACGAGTTACAATAAATCTGCAGTTCTGACAGAACTGATTTTCAATCCACCAACTTTATGTGCTATTTTTTTACAAAGGATGTTGAGATGAGATTTCAGGTACTATATTACTGTAAGGATGTCTTTGACAGAATGGGAACAGTGTCTGTTTTATTAATCCACCCACATAGGTTTACACGGATATAGAATTTTGGATTATTTTCATTTGAAGAATGATTGGTACAAAAAGTCAAATTAAACTGAAGTATGGCATTGATAAGACAGCAAAAAGGTTTCACATTTCGAAATAAGACACCTTAACCAAACACTTTAGGTGTGCAGCTTTTACGTAAAAGAAACTCTTTTAAACATTTTCATGAAACCACGAATGAACCAAAACATAATTGGGTGACTTGTGGTGGTGTTGTAGAACATAGATCACTTTACACCAATAAAACTGATAAGCAATGCATATTTGAGGTGTCAGGGCTGCACTCAATATAAAATCATGAATTGTGTTATTAAAATTAGATCTTCATATGCTGTACCCATAATGCGGAAGTTTCTAATGTGCAGCAAAAATTCATATCCATAGATTATGCATTTCTTAGCCTATTACTACTGTTACCTCAATCACGAAAACACAGTACAGGAAAAAATAGAAAAAATTTGAACAACTTGGTTATCAAATGAGATACATGCATAAACAATAAAAGAACTTAAAATAACAGAAAAATATAAAGTGATCCAGACCTCACTGAAGTGGCAACCAGGTAAAGTCTGCATGTGGTGTGGGGTATCAAGGAGATCACTTCAGGCAGAACTTTGGCAAGGCTAAACAAGAGAATTTTTATGCATATGAGATATTGAAGGTTAAAATAACAGAATACAAGAACATAGTCCATCTTGAAAGACTGTGTTATTTCTCTAGAATTATAAATAACAATGCTAGTAATCCCAGAGTCTTATTCTCTACAACTGATTGTCTGCTAAACCCAGGTCACTCAATGGAATGCCTCCAAAACACTTCCAATGAAACTTGTGAGGCTTTTGCTGTATTTTTTAATCAAAAAATTAATGATATTAGAAATAATATAGTACATTTCCCCAATACTGATCCTCTTAAACCCCGGTACTCCATTATAAACAAATGAAATTCTTTCACCAGGATAAATTTACCTGATTTATATAAAATAATTTCTCAACTGAGATCATCCACCTGTGTCCTTGACCCAATACCAACAAGTTTTTTCAAAGAAGTATCTGGCATGCTAATTGATAGTGTTCTTGACATAATAAACTCGTCATTAGATACGGGGGTCTCCCCAGACTGTCTTAAGACTGCTGTTGTTAAACCCCTGCTCAAGAAAAATAATCTCAACCCTTTTGCTTTTGAAAAACCTGCCTTTCTTAAGTAAAATCCTAGAGAAGGCAGTCATTATGCAGCTAAATGACCACCTCAATAAACATGCTGTTCTTGATAAGTTTCAGTCAGGTTTTAGAACAAATCACAGTACAAAAACTTAACTCGTTAAAGTAGTAAATGACTTGCGGGTAAATGCAGACAGAGGCTGTTTATCTGTTCTCATCCTCTTAGATCTGAGTGCCGCATTTGATACCATTGATCATTATATTTCTAGAAATTACCTTAGTCAATGGGTGGTCCTCTCTTGCAGTGTCTTAAATTGGTCTGAGTCCTACCTGGCAGGTAGAAAATTCTTTGTTAGTTGTGGTAATTATACTTTGAAGACACATAATATTCTGTATGGTTTTCCACAAGGCTCTATCCTGGGTCCGCTGCTCTTTTCAATTTTCATGCTTCCGTTAGGTCAGATTATCTCAAGGCATAACGTGAGCTACCACAGCTATGCTGATGCCACACAACTGTATTTAACAATAGCGCCTAATGACCCCGACTCTCTTGAATCACTGACACAATTTCTCACTTGTGTTTCCAAATTAGATGAATAGTAATTTTTCTCAAACTAATAAGGAGAAAACAGAAATTTTAGTGATTGGAAAAAAATGATATAATGAGGGTATTAGAAATAAACTTGATGCATTAGGATTAAAAATCAAGACAGAGGTAAAGTATTTAGGAGTAACTATTGACTCTGACCTGAATTTTAAATCACATATTAATCAGATTACTAGGACAGCATTTTTTCACTTAAGATACATAGCAAATGTTAGACCTCTCATAACATTGCCAGATGCTGAGAATTTAGTTCACACTTTTGTTTTCAGTCGGCTAGGTCATTGTAACGCACTCCTCTCAGGACTACCAAAAAAATACATCAATGGATTGCAACTAGTGCAGAATGCAGCTGCCAGAATCTTAACTAGGAAAAGAAAATCTGAGCATATCTCTCCAGTTTTGATGTCACTACACTGGTTACCTGTGTCATTTAGAATTGACTGTAAAATTCTGCTTATCCTTTTTAATAAAACCCCTGTGTGCATCCATGTGTCCGTGTGTGTGTGTCTTCTGGTGAAGTGCGTATGTGCCGGGCACTCTTTAATAAAGGACATCATTGCTGGGGAGAGTGCTGATTGGGTAGTCGCGGCCGCGCACATAAAATCCGTTGCTGGGGAGACGCCACACATACAATAATCAGCTGCACGCCAGCACAGATTAAAATACTTGCTGGGGAACTGCACAGTACTTGCTGGAGAGACGCCACAGGCACGATTATCAGCTGCACGCCACACATTACATCAGTTGCTGGGGAGACTCTGCTGATTGCCCACTGTTGTGACAGAAAATTAAACGCATATTACGGACAAGGCGAAGGGCGTACAGGGAAGGGCGGAATGAGTGGCAGAGTCACCGGCCTCTAGCAGATGCTTCAAAGGCTGCCTGATGCGTCACACAAGACAGAGAGGGTGGGACCTATAAAATTTCGCACGGCTGATCCAATCGGATTTCGGTAAATGAGGTAAGACCTATAACATAAGGCCCGAAAAATCCAATCGGATACTGAGACTTGGAGACCAGCTTCCCCAAAGAGGTGGGATTAGTGTTTATTGTTGTGCAAGTGTTCACTCTGAGGATGTCAGATTTGTGATTAAGAAGCTTGGCCCGGTAAAGTGTCAGTCATTGAAGGGGTTTTCCTAAATATACGAATTTTCATGATATTACAATAGGATGACTTTTAAAAGTTGATTTATTTTCACGCACATAAAATCCGTTGCTGGGGAGACGCCACACATACAATAATCAGCTGCACGCCAGCACAGATTAAAATACTTGCTGGGGAACTGCACAGTACTTGCTGGAGAGACACCACAGGCACGATTATCAGCTGCACGCCACACATTACATCAGTTGCAGGGGAGACTCTGCTGATTGCCCACTGTTGTGACAGAAAATTAAATGCATATTATGGACATCAAAGCCAGTATTACTGTCAGAGAAAATTGCAGGCATTTTACGGAAATACAAACCAGTATTACTGCGAGAGAAAATTAAAGGCACACAATACAGTGACGCAGAGAAACAGAATGAGGTCAAGGTCCTTTGCCATTTAATATAGACTGTTCCTACTAATGTTTATGCACTACTGTTCTAGTGCCTGTTATTGTAACGGGCTTAATGTCTAGTGGTTTATAAAGTCTTCAATAATCTCGCTCCATCTTATATTTCAGAATGTCTTTCACCTTACACTCCAAATCGTAACCTTAGATCTTCAAATGAATGTCTGCTTATTATTCCAAGAGCTAAACTTAAAATAAGTGGTGAGGCGGCCTTCTGCTGTTATGCACCTAAAATCTGGAATAGCTTGCCAATAGGAATTCGCCAGGCTAATACAGTGGAGCACTTTAAAACACTGCTGAAAACACATTACTTTAACATGGCTTTCTCATAGCTTCATCTTAGTTAAATCCTGATGCTCTGTATATTCAATTAATTATCATTATTATTCATGGTGGCTCAGAAATCTGTATTAACCCCTACTTTCTCTTCTGTTCTTTTTCTGGTTTTCTGTGCTGGCGACCTGCGCCACCACCACCTAATCAAAGCACCGTGATGTTACCTACATTGATGGATTAAAGGCCAGAAGTCCACATGACTGTCATCATCAAATTCTTCCATGAGAACCCTGAATACCATGAGGACTGATTGAGGACATTTATGTTAGGTAGAATGCCTAGAGGGGGGCTGGGTGGTCTTGTGGCCTGGAACCCCTGCAGATTTTGTTTTTTTCTCCAGCCGTCTGGAGTTTTTTTTTTTTTTTTTTCTGTCCTCACTGGCCATCGGACCTTACTTTTATTCTATGTTAATTAGTATTGCCTAATTTTATTTTCTTATATATTTACTCTTTTTTCTGTTTCTTCAACCTGTAAAGCACTTTCAGCTACATAATTTGTATGAAAATGTGCTATATAAATAAATGTTGTTGTTGTTGCATTACAAAATAATACAATAAATGAGAGTTAAGTATCAACCATAAGAGTTACATACACATTACATGCCTAATTTATATTAAGAAATATATTCATTTTAAAAGCTTTATTTGTCTCAGTATTATAATTTGCACCACTTCCCTGCTATACTACCTTGATGAAGGTGATGACATTTTTAATGTGAGGGACAAGGAGCTTCATTTATAAAGCTTGAATGCACACAATACGAGGCTCAAAATATGTGCAAACATCAGGTTTTATAAAAATAAATTTCATGCCAAAGCTGCTGTATATTTATGGAAACTCTGATCCATTCATAAGCAATCTTTTAGAGAAACTGGGAAATGATGACACTATTGATCAAGCAGGGAAACGCAGCCAAACCATCTAAGTGACGATTTGCACACATAATAAATCATATTACCAAGCTGTTATTATAATTTGAGTCAACATGAAAAACATATTACACCTCAAAAGTGCTGAATATGATGTACAGACTGTATTTTAGTTCTGTTTTTTTTTTTTTTTTTTTTAAAAAGCGAATGCTACGTATTTGCACTGATAAACTTTTTTTGTTTGTGTTTTTTATATCAATTATCTGTTGTCGCTTCTCAGAGGACCGACCAATTAGTCAGGAACACCTCAGGTAAGGTTCAGTCCGTCATGCCTGCTGTACAGGAGCCATAAACCAACTGACAAAGCATTACATACACTTTACGTATGGTATGGGTGTACATGCTTAAAACATAACATGTTTTTGCCAAAATATAAAGGCAATTGGCAGCAGTGTAAGTTTCTCCTAATGCAATTGGCTCATTTTACTGCATTTGTTTTGCAATAAGGGCACCTAGCAAAAATGAATCTGCTTTCGTTACCCATAAGCAGTTACGTTCCATTAATGCTCAAGATGTGACTGGTAACATCATGTATCACTGCCTGGCTCAACCTGTTGACTCATTTACTTGAAGGCAAAGTAGCTTTGAGAGATGAGATTGGTGCTGTATGTGTTGGCTGGCTGGTAACTGGTTGAACCCTCAGTGTTTATATGGCCTGTCTGTACATGTGGCTACCAGCTCAGACAATGGTGTCTTACACCTTTCTCGAACCCCCAGAGCATAGAGAAAAGGTGCTATAATGCTGTGAATGATCTTGCGCTCTCAGTTGCAGAGCACAACCAGATGTTCCTGAGTGCAGGTGGCGGTGTCTCAGCCAATGAAGTTCTGCAGCATCATGATTGCATATGTATGAGGTTCATTAGCATGCTTCATATATAGATGTTTCAGTGCAGCATTCAATGCATGCTCATGTACACACATTTTCAAGGCGATTCTGATTTATAAATGGTAAATTGTGTAGAAATATGTGTATGCCAGGTGTTAAAAAATCTGATCTTTTTTGGCGTATGAATATTTTCACACTCAACTCCATGCAAAGTTTTATAAATGAAGCCTCAGGAAATGGAAACATAAGCAAGTCCATAAACCAAAAGCCAGACAGATTATTTGCCAAGCCCAAAATTAAACCCGGAAATTGTAGTTAAAAAATTGTTTGGCTGAGAGAAATAAAGACTAGAACACGTGTGAAGTTTTTAGGGATATATCTGTAACCTCCATCCATTTATCCATTTTCCAACCCGTTGAATCCGAACACAGGGTCACGGGGGTCTGCTGGAGCCAATCCCAGCCAACACAGGGCACAAGGCAGGAACCAATCCTGGGCAGGGTGCCAACCCACCGCAGGACACACACAAACACACCCACACACCAAGCACACACTAGGGCCAATTTCGAATCGCCAATCCACCTAACCTGCATGTCTTTGGATTGTGGGAGGAAACCAGAGCGCCCGGAGGAAACCCACGCAGACACGGGGAGAACATGCAAACTCCACGCAGGAGGACCCGGAAGCGAACCCAGGTCCCCAGATCTCCCAACTGCAAGGCAGCAGCGCTACCACTGCGCCACCGGTGCCGCCCATATCTGTAACCTGTGACCTTTTATCCTGCTGCAATTTTAATAACATGACTTTAATCTTCAACATCTCAGTAGCTAGAGCCATAAATGAAAGCATATAAAATGTGGTAATCCACACTCTAAAAATCTGGATCGTCATGTAGTTCTGTAAAGTAGACAGAGATCAGCAGCACAATTAATTAGACTGTTGCTCAGTCTGATGAGCTTATTATCTGACCCTTATATGATTATACTTGGGTGTGGTGTGGTTCTGTCCCCACAGTGGCCAGTGTTGTGCATGAACTGGTTAAAAAGAGTGCGTTCATTGAACAAGCTCATTTTTCTAAGAACGGTGAATTTAACATAACTTATTTGCAAGTGAAAGAACTTGAACATGAGCTAGTTCAGTTTTATGTGACATTCTGGATCTGGTTTAGGTCCAGATTAAACGTTTTGCCTTACATTGTAATGTAGGGGTGGAGCCAAATCCGAATACGTTATTCGTATAAGCACAGTGGATTTTTACGAGTATTTATTTCGTTCAAATTTTTTACCATTTATTTGTATTCGGAAAAAATAACGTAAAATCAAAATAGGCACTGTCCTGTGTCTGCCTGCTTGAGCTTAAGCTGCATCCCCACTGACATGAGCACACGATGAAGCTCTGCTTTCACTTTTAGGAAAACGTTGTACTTCACAAGGCCACTTTATATTTTTCCCTGTTGGACATGCAATATGTGACGGGAATTTTGACCAGCAGCGTAATAGGTTAGTTCACCTACACACTAGTTCCACAGTGACCATTTGTGTCACACGGTCAGAAGCAGAGTGGTAATTTATGTGTATACTTCCATCTATTTTATTTCTTTTTTGACCAGGAGGATATTAGCAAACACTGCGGTGGGTTGGCACCCCTGCCCGGGATTGGTTCCTGCCTTGTGCCCTGTGTTGGCTGGATTGGCTCCAGCAGACCCCCGTGACCCTGTGTTTGGATTCAGCGGGTTGGAAAATGGATGGATGGATGGAAGGATATTAGCAAATATGGTTATACATGTTTGTTGCTGGGTATAACTCAATAAAGTGTATTTAATAAAAAAGTCTTCATAATTATTGTATTTTATTCAAGAACACTGTAATAGCCTAATATAAGGCACGCAAAAAGAGAGATTTCAACTTTTAAATCGAAAATGTTTTGAATACTAAATACAAATAATTTTGCTGTCCTACAAATACAAACAAATACTTTTGCTACCCCCAACAAATACAAATACAAATGAGTGGATGCTCTGCACATCTCTACTGTAATGACACGGTCTAATTTGCTTACACCTCAGCAGCTGACATGTCGTTGTCACTGCCGATGCACGTGAGACCAATATTTTTTGTTAAAAGCTGCAACATTTCAGGATAGTTTTGTTTTTGTTGAAGATGTTACAGCTCCCCTTTCAACATTTTAAAGAGACTCAAGAGGTCATCTGTAAAGTTAAAAGCATCTAGTTGTGAGGTGTTAGACAGAAATGGCCATGTGTTACATTGAAAGTATTGCTTATGGTTTTCTAGTTTCTAGAATAAAATAATTTTTAGAGAGGAGGAGTATTGACGCAACAAACAAATAAAACAAAATAAAACAATTCCACATTGTTCCTCTTTTGTGCCTTCTGTCTACATCGTCTTCTTATTTCGGCTGCTCCCGTTAGGGGTGCGACAGCAGATCATCTTCTTCCATAT
Organism: Erpetoichthys calabaricus; assembly: GCF_900747795.2. Lineage (NCBI taxonomy): Eukaryota > Metazoa > Chordata > Cladistia > Polypteriformes > Polypteridae > Erpetoichthys > Erpetoichthys calabaricus. Next base: position 186,829,680 of record NC_041397.2, on the reverse strand, counting down.
AATTCTGTCCTCTGCATCTTGTTCTGTTACACCCATCACCTGCATGTCCTCTCTCACCACATCCACAAACCTTCGCTTAGGCCTTCTCTTTTTCTCTTGTCTGGCAGCTCTATCCTTAACATCCTTCTCCCAATATACCCAGCACATGTCCAAAACCAACGCAAATCTCGCCTCTCTGACTTTGTCTCCCAACTATCCAACATGAGCTGACCCTCTAATGTACTCATTTCTAATCCTGTCCATCCTCGTTACACCCATGCAAATCTTAGCATATTTAACTCTGCTGCCTCCAGTCTGTCTCCTGTTTTCTGATTAGTGCCAAGGTCTACAACCCATATAACATAGCTGGTCTCACTACCATCCTGTAGACCTTCCCTTTCACTCTTGCTGATACCATCTGTCACAAATTACTCCTGACACTCTTCTCCACCCATTCCACCCTGCGTGCACTCTCTTTTTCACCTCTCTTCCACAATCCAATCCGGTATGGAAATCTGTATTATCTGCATATTGATTTGGCAAAATTTACACCGATTCCCTTCCTCACTTAACCCTCTCCATTTATCCGGGCTTGGGACAGGCACGAAGAAACCACTGCTTTGTGCATCCCCTGTGGCTGGGGATTTTATATATGACATTTATATATGATTCAGGATTTAGCAGGCTTAGAAAAATGGTATGGATGATATATAAAAAAATGCACCATCTATACATGTGATTGATAGATACTAGTATGGTAGTTTTTTTATTCAAAAACAAAATGAAATGTGAAAAAGTTCTATCAAGAAAGAATTATTAAAATTTTTAATACTCGTGTTTTGAATCAAAGAAAAAGTGTAGAAAAAATGGAGGAAATTAAAAATGGATGTAATGCAGTCATTCATGTTCTATGCCTCTCATTTCACTTTTGTGTTTACCCAGGAACACTTGGTGAAAGGCGTGATTCAATCCGTGTTGGGACAGTGTCTCATTGACACACTCACCCTTGCTGGGGCCTGTTTAAAGTCATTAACTTCTGGATGATACCACAGAAGTATTAAAATAATGGTAAAATAATATGAATTTCACGCATCATGTTTTTACAAAACACAGATCTATCATGCAAAAAAAAAAAGATCCTGGGGTCAAATATGATAAAGATGACAAAGGATAATAGAACATGACCTTAGGGTTTTTTTTTTTTTGCTTGGTAAGGAAGTGAAAGGGCACTTAAATGTATTACGTGTGCCTCAGCAGAGATTCAGTGGCAGCATCAATGTCATTCGACAGTTCAACAGCACAGTGTATTATCAAATGTTAGCAGGATGTGGAATTCCAGTAAATAATCACAGCAATGATGACCACATGTGCTCAAATGAAATGGGAGCAGTGCAGTTTAAGATGACTGTTAAACTGAAACGCTAATTTATTTAATTCACATAATTAACATTATTTTAAAGCAGACAGTAATGGGATTATCCTGCTAATGAGAGCCAGCATTATTAAGTAAAAAATAAATGTGCAGTTGTGGAAAGTATGGAGGCAAAAGAAAAAGCTGTTAATAATGAAAGTCATTACACTCAGACAAATATAAGACTCTAACTGTGTTAAAAGAAAAATAAATGTGCAAAAGTCTTCTATAAATGCTTTGTAAATTAATCATTTGATTTACCTCAATGATTGAAAATGCATGTAAGTTCGTTAGAAGCAGAGATAGTGTTTCAATTCTGTGTACACTGACACGATTATCCAGTAGGTACATTTGGTGAGAAGTGCCAGCATCACTTCATTTTCCTCAAAGTTTTGGAGTGATTACTCTAGATTTAGTGTACCTGAAATGGCATGTTTTTTTACTACATCTAAATTTAACTGAAAGAAAAGTGTGACTGGATGTCCCATATCTCTAATTTAGATTAAGCGGGTTCAAAAAACCAAATTATGGTGCTATGGTAGGAAAACAGTAGGGAAATACTGTATACTAATTCTCTTGCCTGGTATTACTGTATGTGTGGATAAAACTATATACAAACAGAAATGGAAGCAGGGAGCACTCTTAAAATATAAATTTGTATAAGAGAAATAACAAAAAGAAAATGTGAAAGCAACTATTTAAATACAAGAAGGACTAAGCAATTAAACGAGAATGTAAATATTCAGATAAGAATTAAAAATCTGTATGAAGTCCATATGGCACATCCATCCCCTGCAATATCAAATACTGGAATGAAGGTTGAAGACAAGTGTGATAGAAGCAAGTGTCTTATAAATCATTAAGCACACATGTAGAGTATACAGTGCCTATAATATATAATCACCACCCCACTTTGACGTTTTCACATTTTATTGTTATACAACATTGAATTACAATTTAATTGGGCTTTTCTGGTATGGCTAAAGGTGTATCTATTAAAAAACACACTTAAAGGTGGTGAATACTTAAGTGGTCATTAATTTGTGTTTTATATATTTAATTAATTTGAACCATTTCACAGAGATCTGTTTTCACTCTGACACTAAAGAATCATTTTCTGTTTATGTGTAAAAAAAGCAAACAAAAAAACAAATTAAACCCACTGTAATGCAATGTGGTATTACAATAATATGTGAAAACGTCAAAGGAGGAGAATACTTTTTACAGGCACTGTAAGCATCTGCCTGTGTGTTTTGGGTCCCACTGCCCTCTTTCTATATAAACTGGAAGAAAAATAGTAAGTAGCTAATAACATGTACAGTTAAATTACAAAAAACAGAGCAATTAAAATGTAGTGTTACTTTCCACTTTGAATTAAACATGAAGCTTCACAAACAATACCAGGCTGCCAGTCTGTGCCATACAAACAAATTCTCTGCTGGCAGAAGCACCAGCATGTGTTACAAGGCCAGTGGAAATGATTCAAAATACAGCAGCATGTCTGGTGTTCAACCGGCTGAGGCAGCCACCTGTCACTCCTCTTTTTAGATCATGATTTTGTCTCCCTGTAGCGACATGTATTAAATTGAAATCTTTGATGCTTGCCTAGTCAGTTGGTAAGCATATATAAACATATTAGTCACACATATGCACATGGGAAATAACTTCAGGGCTCATCTAATGGTAATTACACTCTGAGACCGGGGTTGGTATTGTCATTTAATTCCTATTCTTTTCCTCCGTCTGCAGGATGGATGACTAATGGACAGCTCATCAATGATGTCACTTCTGACTTTTGGCCTCTACAACCCACCTCTTCCTCCTTTCATCCCTGAAAACTGGCTCCACTGCCATCTTGGACTCCGTTGTTATTTGCATGTTATCTGCATCTCTTGCATGACTTTTTGTTTTCAAAACCTTCAATTATACAGGGATCAACTTTGGGTGCTCCAGCCCTTTATATTCTCTCTTGTGTATTTATTTACTATATATTTTGTAGTAGGGCTAATGATGAGGCAGGGCAAATTTTGAAAGACTGGGGTATCAGCCAGGTAAAACCTTGTTTAATTCCAAAAAAAAGTCAAAATGTTCAAACAAAACACACGCTCGAATGCACTATATAGTTGGGGCAAAATGGTCAGTCTTTGTGAGATACACTCTTACTCTCACTCTCAGTTGAGGGTGTCTCCCTTTTATACTGTGTGAACCAGAAAGGGTGGGGCTTCATTAGCTTCGTTGCCCTCAAGAGGCAGTTTCTTGAGACTGTGAAAAGAAAAAAGGAGACAAGACTGTTAATGACAGCACCCCTCTCAAACTAGGGTAGTAACACATACCTTAGGTGAGCCCAGAAGGCAATCCTCAGTCATGTATGCGTGACTATATATAGCAGGTAACCACCTAAATAATCAGATTGCGATTCATAACTAGGAATGTAATATATATTGTCACAGACGACTGCGGTTATTACCTGGCCGGATGCCTGGAGGGACTGGAAAGGGACATTAATAGCTTCCGGGGAACAAGGGGGCAGCCGCCCTGGATAAAAAGAGGACCACGGGAAAGGGACAAAGATGATTTGACCTACTGGGAACCGTGGCCTCCGCCAGGGGGCACTTTAAGCATCAGAAGACCCGGACGTGATTACTTCCGCCACACTTGGCAAGATGGCGGAGGGATCGGCCAGGGACGCCCGGAGTGCTTCCGGTTCAAAGGGCAGCACTTCCGCCACACCAGGAAGTGCTGCCGGATGGACATCATCAGCCACCTGGAGCACATCCGGGTGGGAATAAAAGGGGCCGCCTCCTTGCAGTCAGTGAGTCAGAGTCGGGAGTGGGAGAAGGACGAAGCTCCCAGGAGAAGAAAGAGAAGAGAAGAGAAGAGAAGAGAAGAGAAGAAAGAAGAGAAGAGAAGAGAGGAAGGAAAGGCGGCCAAGGACATTGTGAAGCCTGGAATTTTGGGGTGATTATTGCGTTGTGCTTTTTGTGGAGTGAGGAACTGTGTTTATTTAATGGAAAATAAACGTGTGTCTTTTATAAAGATGTGGTCTCCGACTGGTGGTGTCCGGGCAACTATCACAATGGCGCCCGAACAGGAACCTTCTGCTTGCTACCAAGCGGGGAACCCACTAAATAAATTTTTTGTGAGCTGCCCGGTACCTCAGTCGGCCACACACACGTCCGGAATGGAGACAGTCCACTCTCGCACCGCGGACGTTCCGCGAATTGCCCTGAAGCCGTCAGAGACTCTAAAGAGGGCTATCTTCCACCCAAGGGGGTTGAGAGGTGCCAGCCAAGGCAGAAGAGAAGGGGATTCCCCAGCACTAGTCGTCGCCGGAGGGACTGCTATAGGCGCAAGCACTGACACATCAGGAGAAGCTTACCTGGTGCCGCGTCAGTGGCTGGAGTGTGCCTATCCTGTACGCGAAGCCGGGACGGCATCGCTAGGTGAAGGGGAGGATCCGCCGCGTCTCAGGAAGCCGAGGAAGGCTGGCTGCGAGGAGTCGCACACACACCTTGGGAGAATGGAGCAGATGGCCGAAGACCGGACGATCCGCCCCGTGACAGACAAGAGATTGGACGACGTGTGTCGTGTGCCCGTCGGAGATTGGCTGAAGGCGGGACAGGCGAACGTCCATCTCGAACGAGGGGAGGATCCGGGGGGACCCGGAAGAAGGCTCCAGTGTGTACAGCCGGTGAGTAGGAATGATTTAAATCCTCCACTGGCTGATACTATGTTTTTTCCTGCAGAAAAAAAGGAATCGGAGACTGCTTCGATTAGCACAGGGGATTATGCAGGTGGAAAACGACCTCCGTGTATTTAAAGACAAGCTGGAGAGGAAGGTGGGCGCGTCACAGCAGACCGAACGTCACAGGGCGGATGGGCGCGACGCTGGAATCTTTGGCTGGAGGTTTGTGACGGTAAAGGTAAGCAAAACCGTTACCGGAGAAAAAAAGGGAGGTGCGAGCGAATTTGTTCCTGGATTGCGTGGTTACTGGGACTTAGTAGCTGCATCTCCGACAGAGGGAGAAAAAAGAAGGGCTGATCGCTGGGAAGGGGTGGAGCCAGGACACCAGCTGACTAGTGCCCAGGGTCCTAGTGCTCTACCGCCAGAGCCAGCATCACGCTCACGTCAATTTGCAGTGGGAGAAAAAAGAAGGGCTGATCGCTGGGAAGCAGGGGAGCCAGGACACCGGCTAACTAGTGCCCAGGGTCCTAGTGCTCTACCGCCAGAGCCAGCATCACACTCGCGTAAGTTTGTAGGGGTACAGGTGTCAAGGGGTCTTTTCCTCTTTCATAGGAAGACCCAGGCCGTCAGAAAGCCCCAGAGGAAGAGGAAGAATCAAAGGAGGAAAGCCGGTTCTTCCTACAGAGTGAGACGTGAGCCCGTGAGCTCACGTAGAGTGATTGGTCGTCCTCTGCAGAAGCAGAGGGGTGCTCACAAGTCAGCAAGGGCGATTATCCTAAGTACCCGGATGACGGGGAGTGGAGCAAACTCAAGCGGGTGCCGCGGTTTTGGCGACCAGGGTGCTGGTCAAAGGGGGGAGCGTTGGCCCTATTCCAGAGATGACAATGCCAGACAGTGGTGTCAGGGCAACGTCTCCGCCCCTATGTCTGTTTTATTTTAAACAGGACCAGGCCTGGGAAGACAACTTATATTGCCCGCTTCGTTTGATTTATACACTCGCGGGACAGGCCGCTTCGAAGGACTGTTCTTCGCTGGTGGTTGGGCACTGTCACAGACTACTGCGGTCATTACCTGGCCGGGATGCCTGGAGGGACTGGAAAGGGACATTAATAGCTTCCGGGGCACAAGGGGGCAGCCACCCTGGATAAAAAGAGGACCACGGGAAAGGGACAAAGATGATTTGACCTACTGGGAACCGTGGCCACCGCCAAGGGGTGCTTTAAGCATCAGAAGACCCGGATGTGATTACTTCCGCCACACTTGGCAAGATGGCGGAGGGATCGGTCAGGGACGCCCGGAGTGCTTCTGGTTCAAAGGGCAGCATTTCCGCCACACCAGGAAGTGCTGCCGGATGGATATCATCAGCCACCTGGAGCACATCCGGGTGGGAATAAAAGGGGCCGCCTCCTTGCAGTCAGTGAGCCAGAGTCGGGAGTGGGAGAAGGACGAAGCTCCCAGGAGGAGAGGAAAGGCGGCCAAGGACATTGTGAAGTCTGGAATTTTGGGGTGATTATTGCTTTGTGCTTTGTGTGGAGTGAGGAACTGTGTTTATTTAATGGAAAATAAACGTGTGTCTTTTATAAAGATGTGGTCTCCGACTGTTGGTGTCCGGGCAACTATCACAATATATACTAGTCATTTAGCCCGTTACAATAACGGGCGCTAGAACAGTAGTGCATAAACATTAGTAGGAACAGTCTATATTAAATGGCAAGGGACTTTGACCTCATTCTTTTTGTTGGTCGTATTTTTCTTTCTTCAGCCTTTCTTTTGTTGATGTTTACTTGCTGAGCTGACTGTTCTTCATGGGCCGCCGTGTATTGTGTGTCTTTTCTGTGACAGTAATACTGTCTTGTACGGCTCTATTCAATAAGGGCGCGTAGATAATTTAGTTCAAATGGCTCTGGAATATGTGAAGAGCAACAGGTGCAGATCTTTATTTACGTGCGCCTTTATTCGCTGCGCCCAATTGAGGTTGTCCTTTTGAGGATTGCCTTTTTGTGCGCGCCCTTATTGAAGGATACCGTCTTGTACGTCCGCTGGCTTGTATGTCCGTAATATACGTCCGTAATATACCTTTAATTTTCTCTGGCGGTAATACAGGCGTGCGCATCGGTAATATGCCTTTAATCTCCTCTGACAGTAATACTGGCTTGTATGTGGCTGTAATATGCGTCACTGTATTGTGTACCTTTAATTTCCTCTCACAGTAATACTGGTTTGTATTTCCGTAAAACGCCTCTAACTTTCTCTGACAGTAATATCGCGCATAGCACCGTGCCCCGCGCATGCGCACTTCACCAGAAGACACCCACACACGGACACCTGGACGCACATAGGGATTTTATATGTATAGATATATATGTATATATGGAAGAGAAGGTCTGTGATACGGTTTGCATATTTGCAGCTGGAGATCCACGAAGGGAGAAAAAAGAATCACGTATCATAAAATAGTTTTTTTTCTTATTCCTGAGCTTTCAACCCCTATCAGGGGTCTTCATCAGAGGATAATGCTTAGACTTACAAGAATCAAAGGCAATATATAGCAACACATTCAGTGGGGGGGGTTGGGGGGTGGAGATGACTAAGTCAGTATGATCAAGGGGGGGGGGGGGTTGTATAGTTTATTTATTGTGTACATGTTCTTCTTAAGTTAGCATATGCTGAATTTATGTCCAAGTGTCTGTTGATGGCGTTTTCATCTGATAGCCAAGACTCGGCCAACTCTCTGGCACTTTTAGTACTGGCCTTAAATTTTACTTTTACGTTGTCCCAGTTGAATGTGTGTCCTGTCGATTTAGTATGTGCATATATCAAAGATAGTGCGTCCTTTCTTCTGACGGCGTTGCGATGTTCCTGTACACGTGTTGAGATTCTTTTTGACGTTTGTGCTATGTATACTGCTGAGCAAGAATTGCATGGAATACTATAAACTGCGTTTCGTGTTTCGGCTGTCGATTTCTTGTTTTTACCATTAAACAGGACCGTGCGCAGATTGTTTGTGGGTTTATGTGCTATTCTGATGCCCCACTTGGTCAGGGTGCGTGCTGTGCCTTCTGACACATTATGGTGATAAGGGAGTGAGTGCCAGGTGGGGTGGGGGTTCTGTTTTAAGTCGATTGTTTGTTTGCTGATTCATTTGGCGTCTGCTGTGTAGACTCCGATTAATGAATGTTTTTGAGTATCCGTTCGAGGTGAAAGGTGGAAGAGATAGCGTCTCTCATTAATTTTTGTTTCCTTGATATTACAATGAGTCTGGACTCGTTTGAATAGGGTTTTCACGCAGCTCCATTTATGAGATACCGGGTGGTTGCTGGAGAAGTGTACAATCTTGTCTGCGTAGCATTGTTTGCGGTAAACACTTGTGGTCAGGGTGGCGTCACTATTTCTTTTGATGTAAATGTCCAGGAAGCTGATGTGTCGGTTCATTTCTTTTTCCATTGTGAACTGGATTGCAGGGAATACTGTGTTGATATGATTGTAGAACTCATTCAGCTGGTTCTTTCTTAGTATGACGAATGTGTTGTCTACATAGCGTATCCAAATTTTGGGTGTAATCTGGGATAAAGCTATGTTTTCAAATCGTTGCATTACCAGTTCCGCTAGGAGTCCAGATAACGATGATCCCATTGGCATGCCTTCTTTCTGTGTGTAATACTTGCCGTTGAAATGAAAGTGAGTTTTTTGGCAAAGTGATATTAGGTGCATTATGTCTTTGATGGACAGTTTGGTTCTTGTCTCTATGGTGGGGTCACTATCCAGTTTCATTAATAGTGTTTCTGTGGCCAGTTGGATCGGGATCATGGTGTATAGCGATACAACATCAAACGAAACCATGATCTCGTCCTCGGCGATGGATACGTCTTTCAAGCGCTGTAATGCCGACTCCGCACTGTTGACGGAATAATCTGAGTCGTACGTTAAATGTTTAAGTTGTTGGAAAAGTCTTTTTGACAAGTTGTATGATGGTCTGCCTATTAGGCTAACCACTGGTCTGTATTTCAGTGGTGTGTTATGTATTTTTGGGAGTCCATAAAATTCCGGGCAGTTAGCATCATTAGATTTCATTTTCATTAGTTTTCAACCCCTGCCAGGGGTCTTCATCAGAGGATAATGCTTAGACTTACAAGAATTAGAGGCAATATATAGCAAAAAATTATGGGGGGGGGGTTGGGTGGGGTTTGGTGGATAAGTCAGTGTGATCAGGAGAGAGGGGTATTGGGTGTACAGCTTATTTATTATGAACATGTTCTTCTTAAGTTTGCATATGCTGGATTTATGTCCAAATGTCTGTTGATGGCGTTCTCATTTGATAACCAGGATTCGGCCAGCTCTCTGGTACTTTTAGTACTGGCCTTAAATGTGTTGCTATATATTGCCTTTGATTCTTGTAAGTCTAAGCATTATCCTCTGATGAAGACCCCTGACAGGGGTTGAAAGCTCAGGAATAAAACTATTTTATGATACGTGATTCGTTTTTTCTCCCTTTGTGGATCTCCAACTGCAAATATATATATATATATATATATATATATATATATATATATATATATATATATATATATATATATATATATCTATATAGCAAAATACCCGCGCTTTGCAGCGGAGAAGTAGTGTGTTAAAGAGGTTATGTAAACATATATATATACATATACATATCTACATATACATATATATACACATCCACATATATATATATATATATATATATATATATATATATATATATATATATATATACACACATATATATACATATACACATACATACATAGTGCATTGTAACACGGGCTGTGATTGTTACATGGGAGGGAGACAACAAATCACAGCTTCCTGCTTTCTAATCGGGCCTGTGATTGGTGCTTTGACGGATGCCCAGATCCCACAGTATCTCCCCTTAGGAGAGGCGTTAGGCAAGTGTAATTGAATAGCGGTGCTGCAAGTTTAGCTTTACACCTGTTTTTAAGGCTTATTGACTGAAAGGGGCTTTCATGAAAAAAGTTAGGGCTTTGCTACAGGATACACCCTCCACAAGATAAGGAAGTAAAAATAAAGGTATATATTTCTGTTTTATTTAAACCTTTTAAGTTTGTATGCAGGTGGTATGGTGGCGCAGTGAAAGGTGCCAGTTAGGAGACCCGGGTTCGCTTCACTGCGTGGAGTTTGAATGTTCTCCCCGTGTCTGTCTGGGTTTCCTCCGGTTACTCCGGTTTCCTCCCACAGTCCAAAGACATGCAGGTTAGGTGCATTGGCGATTCTAAATTGTCCGTGGTGTGTGGGTGTGTGCGCCCTGCGGTGGGCTGGCACCTTGCCCGGGGTTTGTTTCCTGTCTTGTGCCCTGTGTTGGCAGGGATTGGCTCCTGTATTTAGGATATAGCGGGTTGGATAATGGATGGATGGACATTTGTATGCATAGCCCCATTTGCCCATTTTCGGTTTTTTTCTTTCTTCAGTAATATTTCAGCAAACCTGGAGCTTGTCAGTTCAAATCCTGGTACTGACACCACTGTGTGACCCTGAGGAAGTCACTTCACCTGCCTGTGCTGCAAAAAACAAAAGTAATGTAACAAATTGCACCTCAGATGTTGCAAGTTGCTGGAATAAAGGCATAAGTCAAATAGATAAATATGTATTATACACATAGGAACTATTCATTTATTTTCAGTTAATTCATCTGCAGCAAACCTTTATAAATGAGGGTTTCTCCTTTTTAGATAGTGCAAACTGTTTCTTCTTCATTGAGGTTTTCTCTTGGAGAGCTTTTTTCATTTCATTGAAAATTAAAGCAGCAGTTTCAGTCAATAAGTCTTAAAAAGAGCTGTAAAGATATTGACAATAAGCTACGCAAACCCACCAAGACATGCAATCGTTTAAATCAAAGCGCGAGTCGAAAAACACCATCCCATAATATTAGTTAACGATTAACACATTTCTATATGTATTGTAAGCATACAACTGATAATATGTTGCGCTTATTTATCTGGTGTACCGACATTTTTGCGCGTTTAACGGCTGAAATCCAACGTGATTTGTGCCCTTCAGAATGAAAACAGTTTGCATTTACCTTTTTAATAAAAGGCGAGCTTTTAAGCCTGAGAAATCACCCCGTAAATGCACACGTTCAATTGCAAATGTGTTAATATGTATGCTTACACAGTATTAAAAGACACTCGACAATTAACGTCATTTACCTTCGTTCCCGCGTTTGAGTCGTGCTGTAAATCTCTTCCTTGTTTTCAGTTCACGTGATTACGTAGGAGGCGTGATGATGCGATATGTGACTCCGCCTCTTCCATTACAGTATATGGACAAAAAAGAGGTTCTAGTTATGAGCATTACGTGTAGAATTTCGAAATGAAACCTGCCTAACTTTTGTAAGTAAGCTGTAAGGAATGAGCCTGCCAAATTTCAGCCTTCCACCTACACAGGAAGTTGGACAATTAGTGATGAGTCAGTCAGTCAGTCAGTCAGTCAGTCAGTCAGTCAGTGAGGGCTTTGCCTTTTATTAGTATAGATATATACCTGTATATATATATATAAATAAATCCTGGGATGAGACAACTCTTTTTACCCTGAGACGATACGTGACTTTTTTAGAGAAATAATTTCATGTCCTGCGAGATGAGACTTTCTCCCAAGAGATTTAACCGTGCCAGGGTCCGGAAATAAAAGACAAAGAGTAGATGACAAAGTAGAACATCGTAAAGAGGTTCAAAAACATTGGCACAATACACATGCAGAGCAGGTTAGAAATAATGAAAGTACTAAAATTCGAAAAATGATAGTAAAGATCGCATTAGTTCAAACAAACAGAACATAATACTCTGTGAAATAACGGAACAGCAAAAAGAGTACATGGACATAGGTGATATGACAGAAGTATGTAGATATAGTTCGGATTTAAACTTTAAGTCGGAGACTTGTAGATTGTTTAATTCGTGTTGCCATCAGGGAAAAGTAGTGTTTCTTCCCAATAAACAGGCGTATCCGCGAGAATTAAAAGAAAGTTGTTTGGTGAAAGTGAAATCCGCATATGCGAGTGACAGAGATGCAAAGTGGTTGCCGCATAGCGCAGGCCGGGGAATTGGTGAGCGACGCAAGCAGGGGGCAAAGCTCCCTAGTGGTGTCTTGTGTGTGTATATATATATATATATATATATATATATATATATATATATATATATATAACATAAGGAGATACTATCAAACCTCAAATACAGGCTCTTTTCCTGTTTAGCTCTTCTGAGTCCCTCAATGTGTTGAAGAAACATCTGAAGACTATCTTGTTTATTTGATTACATTTTTAAGTCGCTTTGAATAAAAGCATCTCCTAGGCAAATATATGTAAAAGTAAAATACATTTGTATTTCCATGTAAAAATCATGGAAACATCACAGTCACACAGTTAGTGGTCTTTTTAGAAGCAGCAACTAAATTATTTAACTCATTAAATTCATGCCAGAGTCAGAACAAGAATTTAAAATAAAAATAAAAAAAATTGCTACAAATTATTGACCCCCCCATCCCCCACCCTGACTGAATATGTGGTTTCACAGCTAACACAGTATAACAGCAGGTCAGGGGGTTATGGCAATTCCACAGATTCAAACCAGCAGTTAAACTCCCACATTTTGTTTTTCAGCTGAATTTTAATTAATTCTGAACCAGCACCCTCTCTATTTTTTTTATTTTTACTTACACATAAGCAAACTAGTTTAGACATGGATGAATATTTAGCAGCTGTTACTAATATTGCAGAACAGTATTTTACCCCTTTTGCACTTTGTCTCCATTTTCAATCATTCATGCACACATGTTGCCAAAGGTAGCCGGCAGCACGTGCAGCCATGCAGTAAGGTCCCTCAGATAAGCTGCTGGAGCAGTACAACCCACTGCTAGCAAAAGTCCAGTGTCCTAAATACGCATCAGTTAGTTGAGTCTTTTCGTGCCAACATTATGCCTTTTTTAACTCTATGAGATACTGTGTCAGTATCAGAAATTGTGGGATATTTAAGCATAAGATCAACATACTGTACATACCCATGGGTTATTTTAGTATAAATTACAGTATTTGTGTTTTATTATATAAAGTAGATGACTACTGTTTCATTATCATGTTATCAATAAGTTTGATTTGTTTTTTTGTAAAATCTATTATATAATAAAACACTAGGGTCTGTGTGTTCAGTCCCTCAGAGTAAATCTATAAAATTCCAGCACCCATTGAAAAAACATGGCATTGCAGTAAAACATGCATAATTTTAACTTCACTGAATTTACTTCAGAGAGGGTTTTAACAGTTTTGAAATTAACACTGGATACTCTATGAACCACTTACAAAGGTATGCATAAAAATATTTAAGAAGAAATACACTTTTAAAATAACTTGAATCATAACCCAGTGTATATACTGTAGTTAACTGTTCATTGGACTGCCATATTTCTAGATTCTCTAAAAACTTCAGTAGCTAAGCCAATATTAAACTTGATGTTTCTGTCTTAAACAACTTTAGACCCTTCTTTAACATGCCTTTTTAAGTATAATTCTAGAAAAAGTTGTTTTTAGACAATTAAATAACTACCTGAATAAAAACTCACTTCTGGATAAATATCAGTGAGGTTTCAGACCAAGCCATAGTACATATTGTGCTTTAGTTAAAGTAGCCTGTGACTTACAACTCAATATCAATTCAGTTTCTTTTAGAAAAGATTCTTATTAACCACCCTGGACAGCAAGTTGGCCTTTCTGGCAGTGACTCAAGGTATCATTGTTATATAACAGGAAGAAAATTCTTCATCAATTGTGGCAATTATTCATCACAGATCCATAATGGTATGTATGGTATTCCACATGGATCTACTATTCTCCTTTTACATGATTCCGCTAGACCTGATCACTTGGAAACATGAAATGAAATAACACAGTTAGACATCACAATCCCAAGCACCAGATGGCCCTAAGGCTTACTAGGATCACAGAATGGGTAAGCACAAATTCTCTTACACTAAACCAGGGTAAAACAGAAATTTTCATCATTGGCAACAAAAAAAGATATAAACTAAATCATTCGACTTCACAAAAAAGGCCAAAAGTAAAGAATCTAACTGTTGTTTTAGATTCTGAGTTAAAATTCAAAATGTAACACATTACTAAGACTACACAATTTTACTTAAGAAATGTCACAAAATTTATAATTCTTATATCACCATAAGATTATTTTGTTTTTATTATAGTAAAGCATTTGTATCAGGATTACCTACAAAAAGATATAACTCTGCTCTAACCTGTTATATTACAGCCATAATTATGTTGTTCTTTCAGCATTTTATTTACTTAATACTGTGCTGTTTATTTATTATTGTGCATTTCTGAATTATATTTATGTATGTATTTGTTTTCTATGTTTTCTGCCCTTTCCTTTTTTATGTGGGAACTCAGGTGGTGGACCACCCCAAGCAGTATTTAACGAGTAGCAGCTGTTAATATGGCTGCTTTGGCACTAAGGTTGTTTCCTGTCTTGTGGTTTATGAATTCTCTGATTTTTGGAACTCCTGGTTTTAAACCCCTGCTATTGAAAACCTGTTTGGTTTTCCTCTTTTTGTGATATCCATTTGGAAGTCACTCAATAAATATTTGAATAATTGTAACTATTTTTCTTTTATTTTTATTTTTTAAGATAATTTCCATAGATAGATAGATAGATAGATATTTGTAACTTTATTTATCCCCAGGGAGAAGTTTGGCTTTTTACATGAGCTCTTTAAATAAATAACTAGCAAATATGATAAAAAAAAAAAAGAAAAACAGTGAGAAAGGCAGTTATGACTGATAAGTCTTTGCCCTGCTTTTGGGCGAAAGCAGGCCATAAGTCTGTCTCTTGACTTTGGGGTTAGGCCACCCGAGATGGTGATGACTACTTTTTGTTGCAGACCTGTAGTGGAGTGCAGTTCTGGTTTATGTTTTTTGAAGCCTGCTCCTATTGTTGAGATTTTTAGCAGACACCAGTGCCACCTAGCCAAAATATGCTACAAACAACTGAGATGCTAGGCAGATAAAGAAAGTTCTACAAGATTATCCTCATGATTGTAACATGTATATATTGTTTGTAGAAAGACCAGGGGGGCTGAGTGGTCTTTTTGCCTTGGAACCACTAAGGTATATTTTCCAACTTGGGACAATTCGCTATATACAGTTTCAGCCAATCAGCGCCTTCTAAACATGCAGAATGACAGTGTGAACCTTTATTGTAGCGGTGCAGCATCTTTGTTTCAGTCAGTCATTGTCCTGTTAGACTATTTACTGTTAAGTGCTGCTTGAGCTACCGTTTATAGTACAACAGGTGGCTTACTTAGCTCTTAAATTGATATTGAAATGCACACACAAGTCTCCTAAATTATTTATTGAAATGCCTACGTTTACAGTGTCCGTTTTAGGAAGTTGTAGTTTTTACTTGTTCCCGTTATTAGGAATTATAATTTCTCAGTGTCACATATTATTCGTTACTACTCGCGAGTTCCGCATCATTGAGCTTCTGTTTTATATTCTGTATAAGCAAACTTTTTAAAAGGAGTGTTAATTGAACCAACTATAGCAGACTTGTCATCTTCTTAAAATGACTTTATTGATTTGATATTGACAATTAATCATAAGGTCAAAAATCAAGGAGGATATGAGTTTGCATGGACTGTGCTGTTTCTTTTTTTTCGTGACATCGTGTCAGTAGAGAGTGCATGACGTTAACAATGCATTCTGTCCTAAATGACAGCGCACACGCTTTTTTATATTTGCTAAAGGCCAATGTGTCTCAATTTGCTCATTAATATATTTTGACAGTGTATTTTAATGAAAATGATTCTCAGGTATACAAAAAAATTTTTTTTTTAGGTGCCAAGGTTTTTTGAATGGATTTCGGGTATTTTGAGGGTGCTAAATTAAAAAATCCCATTATTTTTGCTGAATTGATTCTAGTTTTTGAGATAATGGACATCCATGAAAATAATGCATTCCCCCAATGCGACTTGTGTGTGATAACAAATGCAACAGCTTTTGGTCTGTCTTTTGACTCTTTAACAGTGTCTTAGGTAATGAAATATCCCATATAATTATTTTGTATTTCAATTTGTAGGCCTGCAATGCTATAAAAGTGATTTTTTGAAGCCAGAATTCAACTGTGAATTTGCAGAGGAAAGAAGTCGGCTACAGTATAAGTTTGTCAACCCAGTCTTGGTTTATACCCAAAAAGTTCTGTCTTAAAAAGTATATAAATACATGTAAAAATTATGACTTCATCAAGAAGAGCCTGCATCAATAATCCTGATGTATTCTGCTACATCTGTGGAGAGTACATGGTTGAAAAACAAAGAAGAAATATCACAGACTTTGTGCATCGAGTATACCTGGCTTATTTTGGAGTACAGCTTGGAGACGAGGATAAGTCTTGGGCTCCACATATAGTTTGCAAAACATGTGTGGAGCACCTATGACAGTGGACAAAAGGTGAAAGAAAAAGTTTAAATTTTGGTGTGCCAATGGTATGGAGAGAACCGAAAAACCACAATGATGATTGTTATTTTTGTGTTGTAAAGATTAAAGGCTTTAATCATTACAAGAAAGCTCAGTGGGATTATCCTGATTTGGAATCAGCAAGATGACCTATTCCACATGGCAATGACGTTCCCATACCAGTGTTTACTAGACTACCAAACCAGCCACTGTCAGACTCTGAAGAGAGGCAGGGATTGGAGTGTATGGCAGGTAGTAGCAGTGGAAGTAATTTTGAGGTACGCTCTTTGACGCCTCAACCATTAAGCCAAAAAGAACTCAATGACCTGAATCGAGACTTACATCTGTCCAAGCATCTGAACTTTTAGCGTCCAGACTTAATGAACGAAATCTTATAAAGGTGGAAGTTAAAATTACAGCCTATCGGACAAGAGAAGAGAGGCTTCTCCCATATTTCAACCAAGAGGAAGAACTTGTATACTGCAATGATATCCCCCAGGAATTGTACTTCAAATGGGACTAACAAAATATCGACCAGATGACTGGCGGCTTTTTATAGACAGCTCCATTAGAAGCTTGAAATGTGTTCTCTTGCACAATGGTAACCGTTATGCGTCTCTTCCCATTGCTCACTCAACAAAACTTAAAGAAGAATATGAAAATGTAAAAATCGTATTACAGAAAATCCGTTATCATGAACATCAGTGGTCGATTTGTGTTGATCTGAAGATGGTGAACTTCTTACTTGGACAGCAATCTGGAAACACAAAATACCCATGCTTCATGTGCCCCATGGGATAGCAGGGCAAAGCAAGATCATTGGACAAAAGTGTCATGGCCTACAAGGGAAGAAATGATTGTTGGCGCTGCGAATATCATCAACAAGCCGCTGGTGGACAAGAACAAAATCATTCTCCCACGCTTCATATTAAGCTAGGATTGATGAAGCAATTTGTTAGGGCTTTGGACAAAACGGGTAATTGCTTCAAGTACATTTGTAGATCATTCCCTGGACTGAGCATGGAAAAACTAAAAGCTGGAATCTTTGATGGTCCTCAGATTCGTAAACTCATGAACGATTCCAGTTTTACGAAATGCATGAATGACACTGAGGCTTCGGTCTGGAAGAATTTTGTCTCTGTTGTGAAGAACTACTTGGGCAATCACAGAGCAGACAATTATGAAGACTTGGTGCAAGATATGCTTGCTAACTTCAGAAATTTGGGAGTTAATATGAGCATAAAGATGCACTATCTCCATAGCCATATAAACAGATTTCCAGATAACCTTGGAGACTTCAGCGAGGAACAAGGCGAGAGGTTCCACCAGGATATGAAGGTGATGGAGGAGAGATATCAAGGCAGATGGGAGATACACATGATGGCAGACTACTGTTAGAGTCTCCAACGTGATTGTCCTGATGACACACATAAAAGGAAATCGCATAAACTGCGTTTTTTGAAGCATTGACATTAATAACAATTAATTAACTAATTAATATTGTATTAATTAATCAAATCATACATAACTTTTTTCCTGTCACTGTTAGATATTTTTAATTACTTTTTTGTATGATGTTAGACTGTTTACTTACTAGTTGTAACTAAAATAAAAATATTCTTGCAATTCTGAATGCTTTTCAAACGTGTTGCGTCAATTAATTAATTAACTATTAAATATCTCAGAAATTAGAGCCAATCTGGCAAAACCAAAGTCATATTCTTAATCAGCACCATTAACTTAATATAAAACCGTTCAGACATCGTTGGCACCAAAATCACTGTATACTGTTTATGTTTATAAACATATTACCCATGTAGATATGTAACGTTTGGTGAGAATAAATAAAAAAGTAACAACACATATAATAGTTATGTTGCATTGTTTATGATTAACAAAATTCATCATTTGTCTGAAATGTTGTATTTAAACAGTCGATTTATTCCACTTCTGAAGGTGTACATTGTCGGTATTCTCCATTGCATTTGCCCCCAGTGTAACGTGTGCCAGTGCAACTGAGGGATGGCAGATGAGCTCACATAATGGGTGACAAGGTACATCCTCGTCCTGATGCCCAGGCTCTTGTCATGAATATTCCCATCTTGTGCTTTTTCTCGTTCCTGCCAGTTTACTATTATTATTGGACACGTATGTAGAGAAAATGTGTGTCTTATTTTATGTCTATGAAAGGAAGGAAGGTAAAGCCTTGAATGAAACTGAGTGTTGATGCTTTGGGTAACAAACAGGTTAAGGAGCAGGGAATGTTAAATGTGACAGTGACTGCGGGGGATTGTGTAACTAGAAGATGGTTTAAGAGTACAGAAACGACAAAATCATAGTTTTTCAATAATTCTATTTACATCAGTGATTTACTCTGTTGTGCTGCAGTTCGGAAGATTACTTATTTACCCCCCCCCCCCCCCCCCCCGCCCGCAGCCTTTGATAAGATGCATTCACAAGGAAAGTATGTTGCTGACAAAGTCAGGTGATTTTTGTAAAAGGTTGGCTCCAGATGTGCTTATCCAGCTGCTCCTTCTTGTCAGTACTTGAGTGATCTTTATGTCCAACTCTGGATGAATTCGCAAAGTTTCTTTACAACTTTTTTTGTCTCAACGCAGAAATCCCAAGGCTTTCCTTAAATTGCAGAAGACACTGTTGATGGCGTTGAAAGACAGTTGTGATTAGTTATGCAGCACACGCTTTTACTCACATTGCTTTTTGGAAATCAATAATACAAATCAGCTACAGATCTGGGAATCACTGAATAGTAAAAACATTTAATGAGGAGTGTCTTGCGCATATACTGGTGTATTAACCACGTCGGCTTTAGGGAAGCGTTTTTTAGCTTCTCTGATATGATCGACAAGGGGTAGAATAGATTCTGGATTGTTTTAATACGTGCTACCTTACGCAATAAATGCTCATCAATTTGTTACAGATTCTAGGTGGACACGATTCCACACCAAGGAAAAAGGTGCCCCATGTAAATCATTCATAATATCACCAAAATATATTTGTTAACTTACAGACAAGTACTACATAACTGTTTCATACAAAGTCCTTATTTTAACATACGTGAGCCCCAATTAGGATTAGAACTCGCGTCAGCGCACGTTACCGTTGTAGCAAGGACAACAGCTTTTACACTTTGATCCAAAGCAGTTCAGCAGACGAGTTGGTGACCAAATCAGTTGCTGACTGCGCAGATATCAATGGCGTCATTACACTAGCGTCCCTCAAAATCATGTGACGGGCGCATTTGAAACAAGCCTCGAAGCGGTGCTTCGAGCTCCAGGGGGGTATTTTTCGTACGTGGATTACTCGTTTAGCCGGATGTAATTGTTGACGATTTGGCCTGATCCTGGATCTGTCGGTTTTTTGAAACTCTTGCTGGAAGTGTTGTCAAACACATCCAAATCCGCAAACCTGCTCGGAGCAGGTTTGTTCTGCGTAAACAAGGATTAGTTTACACACGTGATCAGTGACGGTGTGGAAGTCAACCAGTCAGGGCTTCGCCGTTCATGAATGAGCGACCAATTGATATTGATGTGCAAATTATAGGAAGAGAATTTCATATAAAGAGGGTTTTGCGCGATCGGTAAGATCCTTTATTGCCCCCGGAGGAAATTCTGTACGAAAGATACCGCTTTAGCCGAGGGGGAATATTGTACCTCAAAGATTTATTAGCTCCGTATATTCGAAGTCAAACTCGGCGAAGTCGGGCTCTCACAACCACACAGACAGTAGGCATTGCTTTGAGGTTTCTTGCAAGCGGCACTTTTTTTATATACTGTAGGCGATGCGGAACAGCGATCGAAAAGTGCAGTTTTCCAGGCAATTCGTAAAGTCTGTTTGGCTCTGAAACATTTCCTTCAGGTTTTCATTGTGTTTCCTGGACACCTGCGTGTGCAGACAATAAAAGAGGCGTTTCATGCAATTGCAGGTAGGTAATACACAGGTAAAAACACCCACAGTTCCACGAAGAATCCCACAATCAGCCTAACATTCTCATTACCAGGATTTCCAAATGTGATTGGGGCACATGGGACTGATCAGAGTGGAGTTTGATCAAACATTATTTGGAAAGTGTACCTCTCCTCCTGATGAATAATCAGACACAGTGTCTTCATCAAATATTTGACCTTAGTTAATATCTCGTTGGTCAGACACAGGTTCAAAGGATATGACATTCCCTGCAACTGACCCAACGAAAAAGAGGGCTATATGGAACATACCTATAGCACACATGGAGGACAAATATGCAATGACCATCCTTTACCTGAAATTAAGTGACCACTGCATCCTGCCACTGGTTCTGAGGAGGAGCTTCCCCCTGGAATGCCCTCAGAAACAGGGCGATGGGCATTTTGCTGGAGAGCCAACTCTTCTGCAGGGGTTAGGTCTGGACCGCGTGGACCTCCACCTGTTTTTTGCTTGTCTGCCTCCTTATTAGCTTTAAAATTAATGTTTTTTATATTATATATGATTCTTTATGTCAACAATTCTTTAAATAGTTATATACCAATATTTACCAGTTTGAAGTATATTCTTGTACTTCACTTTAACCTGTTCCCATGTTCTCCTTGTGCTCACATTTGATCTGGAATTATGACATATTAAATAATAATTAATCTGACACATAGGAAATGAAACGTTGCATTCACTAAGTACAATGTACACTACTTAGCGTTTAATTTTTTTGGCCACTTTTTGCCAGCCGTTTTTCTGGTCTGGGCTGCTTTTGCAGTGTTACCGCTTGTGTATATTAAATCTTGAAATTCTTTGTGTCCTTCGAGTAAAAGGTCTTGCGCCGCGTGTGTGAAAAAAAATGCGCCCGTTCTTTCGTCATTTTGTTACAGCCTATCAAAGACTTGCTGATCATGTTTTCTAGACTCAATATATATGGGCTTTTCACTCAGCGCGGGCGCGCGCATTCATCTCGTATGATTAGATCCAGCTACACTAATCTAATACACATCTGCGTTTGAAAAACCGACTTATCTGGATTAGTTTCACTGGCATTAACTCATTCAAGATGAGGCACCTGATCTCGGATGGTTTAAGCGACGTACGAAAAATACCCCCCAGTGCTTTGAAAGCTCGACACATCACTACACTTGCCCTCCAAATAGCACAGCTGATAGAAAATAACATTAGAACAAGGCAGCTTATGCACATACAAGAAGTCTCACTTTACCATGACTGTCTGTGTCTGTGCATGTTTGGTTAAAATGTGCTTGTTCTTCATTCAGTGAAGTGATGGTTAAGCTTCAGCAGGAGTTGGCTCTCAAGGTTCTTGCAGTGAAGCTGTGACCGTTTAGCAGTGAACAGGAGCCCCGCATGACTAAGTCTCTCACAGGCTGCATACGCAGGAAGTTTGTGTGTGGTCATGTGACAGCATGGCTACGTCTGATTGGTGAAACGGAGTCATGTGATTATTGTTGCTGCGTCTGATTTGTGAAACGTATTCATGTGATTATTGTTGCTACGTCTGATTGATGAAACAGTCATGCAGTAGATCCACTGGCGACTTCTCTCTGGCAAAAATATAGCGTATACTGTATAATGGAAAAAAAGTAACGATTCGAGTGTTGCCCAATGTGGCGGAGTAAGAGTAGAATTTCTTCTTCACAAATGTACTCAAGTAAAAGTAAAAAGTATGGTGCAGTAAAACTACTCTTAGAAGTACAATTTTTTTAAAAAGTTATTCAAGTAAATGTAACGGAGTAAATGTAAAACTCATTACTACCCACCTCTGTCTGCACCTATGACCACAGGGAACCACTGTAAGAAAAAGTGGACTTACAGTAGCTTTTAATCAGAGATCCATCTCACATGGCATAAAGGAAGCACAACATGAGGATAAAGTGTCAAAACTACAAGTATTTTTGGCAGCTGATCCACTGAAAGATGAGTTGAATTGCAAGCCGTTGTACTGTAGCTGCTCGACTTCCGCTGCTGTTCAAGTAAAAGAAAGTCATAGCGCACAAAGACCTGTAGACAAAAGGTTATTCTTCAAAATAATTTGTCATGAAGATGTTGTTCTTTAGCACATAAGCATTCATCGGAGGACTGGATGAGGAGAACATGACCAGTCTAGAAAAACAGCACACCTCTGTCAACTGTTGAGACACAAAATCTATCAATGTATTGACATATCATATAACTGTTAGATAAGCAGCACACAGAGAAGGCATTTTCTTCTGATTTTTATTTCACTGCCACATAAGTATGTGTGTTTTGTACAAAGGAATGCAAATTTCAGTAAAGAGTCACTGCAAAGAATAAATTAACAGTATACAGTAATCCCTCGCTATATCGCGCTTCGACTTTCGCAGCTTCACTCTATCGCAGATTTTATATGTAAGCATATTTAAATATATATCGCAGATTTTTTGCTGGTTCACAGATTTCTGCGGAGAATGGGTCTTTTAATTTCTGGTACATGCTTCCTCAGTTGGTTTGCCCAGTTGATTTCATACAAGAGATGCTATTGGCAGATGGCTGAGAAGCTACCCAACCAGAGTGCGTATTATGTATTAAATAAAATTCCTCAAATATATTGTGAGCACGGGGGCTGTTCACACCCCTAGAGGATACGGCCACTCCTCAAAAAATGCTGAAAGATTACCTTCACATTACTCTCTTCCTTGCTGGGCTTACTTATGGCTGCTTTGTCAAGCGATATGCTTCCCGCACTGTGCTTTGCATACTTAAAAGATCAAACAGCATGTATTGATTTTTGATTGTTTGCTTTTCTCTCTCTCTCTCTCTTGCTCTGACATTCTCTGCTCCTGATGGAGGGGGTGTAAGCAGGGGGGCTGTTCGCACCCCTAGACGATACAGATGCTCGTCTAAAAATGCTGAAAGATTATCTTCACATTGCTCCCTTCTGTGCAGCTGCTTTGTCAAGCGACATGCTTCCCGCACGGTGCTTCACATACTTAAAAGCTCGAAGGGCACGTATTGATTTTTGATTGTTTGTTTTTCTCTGTCGCTCTCTCTCTCTCTCTCTGACATTCTCTGCTCCTGACAGAGGGGGTGTGAGCAGAGGGGCTGTTCGCACACTGGCCCAGAGGATACGGACGCTCCTCTAAAAAATGCTGAAAGACTACCTTCACATTGGTGCCTTCCTTGCAGCTGCTTTGTCTGGCGGTGCTTCGCATACTTAAAAGCCAAACAGCCCTATTGATTTTTGTTTGATTTTCTCTCTCACTCTCTCTTACATTCTCTGCTCCTGACGTGCACTCCTTTAAAGAGGAAGATATGTTTGCATTCTTTTGTGAGACGGAACTGTCATCTCTGTCTTGTCATGGAGCACAGTTAAACTTCTGAAAAAGAGATAAATGTTTGTTTGCAGTGTTTGAATAAAGTTCCTGTCTCTCTACAACCTCCTGTGTTTCTGTGCAAATCTGTGACCCAAGCATGACAATATAAAAATAACCATATAAACATATGGTTTCTACTTCGCTGATTTTCACCTTTCGCGGGGGGTTCTGGAACGCAACCCCCGCGATCAAGGAGGGATTACTGTAGTCAATGTAAGATGCTTTTAATGATAGTGAGTATATTACCCCTAATACAATGTTGTTCTAATGTGCAATTATACACTATGATTATCTATGGAGTATTGTAGCCTCCTGACTTGGGCTGAGGTGGTCTTCACTGTGGCTTACAGAGCACGCATTAGCCATTTGGCTTGTCCCACTGAGCACTGGCAAGTTGCCTCTGCAGTTCTGTTCATGTATGCTTGTAATCAATGCCTTGTTCTGTCAGCCTTGACTGAATTATTAAAGCTAAATTAAATGCTTTAGTTAAGCAACTTGTTGTTTTCATTCATGGAATAGTTCAGTGATTGTAGATGAATAACCGCTGAGTCTAGATGAAAGAAAATGCAGCAAACACGAGGGTCATCAGAACCGGTCTGGAAAATGCTGCTTTATTTGTCCTCCTGTAAATGGAAAATTGTTATAGTGTAATGAGGTTTGCACACCAGTATGTGCCTCATAATTGTGAGCATAAATCAGCCTCAAGTGGAAATGAAATGAAAATTAAAAAATAACGATAAAATATGGTTTGGTCACATTCTTCTGTCGGAATTACAGTTCAATAAGCTCACTCACTTTGACGGATATCTATGTATTAATTAAACTAATTGCCTTTTACATCAGAAGGCATAAGCACATTGTTTACTGATTAGTTTTCTCATTGAATGTCTGTATTATCACACGGCAGCAGAGGTAATCACAGCATGTACTTTCTTTATTCTCTGTAAAGCAAATTTGTTCCAGTGTCAGACAGTCAGGGGATATGATATAATGTAGGCCTTGCTGGACACATTGTTGTATTATCAGTTTGCAAAGCTTTTAATACTTTTGCTTTTAATACAATTGTCTTTTCTAATTTTGAGATCGACTGAAAAATCATCTGTTCCTTTATGTGACAATTTTACTGGGCAGGTAAGTATGTCCGCAACCTTCATATCAATCAGATATGACATATGTCAGTTGTAGGTTATAGAGGCTGATATTGAGCCAAACTCACATGTTGCCTGTGATGCAAAAATAAGTGAAAACAAAAATTGATTCATTTACATGAGAATTTTACTGGGTCAGTTAGTAAGTATGCCTGGCACCTCTGTATCATTCAGATGCTACATACCGTATATACTCACGCATAAGTTCTCCCGCGGATAAGTCGGGATTTGATTTCTGGTATATTAAAATGTTGGACATATAAGTCGAATGCAGAAAACTCACGCTATTGACCCAAGAGATTACGATATGCTAACGCCCACCTGAGAGAGTAACCACGGACCAAACTGCCTTTTTTTTTCTATGTATTGTGACTATGTGACCACACGGTAATACCCAAACTAGGCTGAAGCAACATTTGCACTGATTTGTGTTTTTTGTATATCACATCCTCATACACCTTTATCGTAAGAGCATCCCTTATCTACGATGGAGCGTTTGATCAGAAGAAAATATGAAGCTGGTTTTAAATTAAACGTCGTTGAAGTAGTCAAAGAAATTGGTAACTGCGCTGCTACAGCAAAATTCGATGTGTCTGAGAAACTGGTGCAAGATTGTAGGAGGCAAGAAGATGTAAAAAAAAAAAATGTAACTGTCGCATTTTTGAACAGGCATATAAGTTGAGATCTAATTTTATGATTGATTTTTCGGATTTCAAGACCTGACTTTAACATCAAACATATGATATGTTTGATGTGATGGTTTACTGCTGCTTGGTGTGCATTATGTACATTTCACCTTGCATCATGCCCCAACTTATGTATTTATGTAGAAAGAGCTTTGTACAAGTGAATGCATTATACCAGTGCAGAAAAAATTAATTTGCATTAAATTAACTTGGCTGATGCTGATAATAAGCACAGCACACAGCATTCAGTTGGCAGTAGTAATCACACCACAACAATACATTCTGGAAGAAGCCAAAGTTTTTCCTCTACTCTGAGTCCATTTCCCCTGCCCTAGTTAATTTTTTCGAGTTTTCTGATCCCGCAGCAACGCACAACTCTGTATATTAGCACAGGCTCAACTAATACAAATTGTACAAGACTTAGAGAAATAATTCACATTCAGAGCTCTGGTTTCAAGTACCAGCCCAGTCAATGCTTGCTTGGAGTCTGCACATACTCTCCACGTTTGTTCTGGTTTTCTTCATGCACTAAGGTTTCCCCATATATATGAAAGGTGTGTACACTGCACTCTTTGATATTCTGTTTGGAGCATGTCGCCTCTTTGTGCCTATGGGTAGATAATTAGAAAAATCAAAATAATTCCTCATAACAAATTATATCAAAGCATACACATCTGAAGTTAATGCACTTCTATTCCACTAGTGTCCTTGTGATATCCTGCCCTTTTAAATTTCCAATTAAAAATTTCTTTCAAAATATTATTAGTAGCCCCTGGCTCTTTCAGAATTATAGGAGGCTGGCATTTATGCATCAGTCCAGGAACAACAGAACACATATTGAATGTTTGGCTGATCTGTACCTGCTTTACAGAACTACAGAATGTTCCAGGTTGTATGGCGTGGATTGCCACGCTCCATTTCCTTTCGCTTATGGCACAAAGTCACCCTTTACTGATACTGGAACAATTAACCTAAGATGCTTTTGTTTGGGCTGGAGTAAAAGAGCTTGTGCAAATGCAGAAATATCTGAACAGACATGGCGAGAAGGTGCAAACTTTAAACATTCTCCAAGCCAGTCTCCTTAACTGTAGAAGCTGTACTGTAAAACCATTGCCATAGTGCATTTCTGTCTTGCTCCCATTACTGCAGGAATAAGCTCTGAACCTTGCAACCCTGACTTGATGTAGCAGGTATGGTTGATTAATGATGTGCAACAGAAGACTATTATGTAAGATTGATGAAGGCATGGTATTTGAGGCTTAATCATGCCAAAAATGATGACAAATCAAATTACAGACTGTTGTAAAATGTCTTTCAAAGTTATATACTGTCCAGTGTGGGGAATTAGCATAACCTTTTACTTGAAAACTTTGTTTCTTGATTTTTAAGAATTTGTTGTGGAGTATGGTAAGAAAAGGAAGTGTGAACAGCTTTGAAAAAAGATCTTATAAAGACACTTTATTGCTTTTCCTCAAGTTTTTGGCAAGTAATAATGTTACTGGCAAGATGTACCTTAGAATGCTGAAGAAGTTTTGTTTGAGGTTGTCTTGCAGTAACTAAGATGAACAATTTGGGAATTATTGTAAGTAGAAACTGTCAAGACTCTGTGGTGCTATAATTTCAGAAATGTTCCATTTTAGGAATGCTGTGTAGGGTATTACTTGGCTGTGCCGGTGTTTATTGCCGATAAGAAATAAGCAAATTAACAACACTTCTTAACAAAGAAGGAAAAATCGTGCTTAACATCCTTCTACTTGTGCTGGAGAAAGCTGACCTAGAAGGACTTGAGTAAAGCATTGGGTACACCTGAAGTCAACAGGACTCAAAAAATGAGTGATCCAGAGAACTATTGATTGTAATTTAGAAGTTAGGATAAAGCCAGCTAATGTATCCGGGTTATTGGTATCACTGTAACTGGAAAGTAATAACCTGTGTTAAGCACTGGGTTTTAGCCTTCCAAAATTCAGTAGACAAGTTCAGAGCAGTATCTCTCTTTCTCACACACACACACACACACACACACACACACCCACACACCAACAAACTCTGTGCAAATTAGTGTAGACTATCAATGAGCAAATCAATGCCACCATCACAATTAATAACTAGATAAAGAACTTCTCAATCTTGGGCACATTAATTGAAAGAACAAACTTCATAAGATATGTGCCCTTTTCTTTAGAGGAGAAAAAGAAAAAGATTTATGTTTTCTGTTGTTTGTTATTGTCCTTCATCTTTATATACTTTCATATATCCATCTTCTACTACCCTTATGTTATGAAAAAAATGTGTTACTTGGTTCATTGCAACAAGCTTGGATGTATATTTATTGAAAAATAGTCCATCTCCATTTCTAAACCAAAAAGTGATAACATGAAAGGTATTTAATAAGGCCTTTCGCCAACTACTTTTGTTGTGTAGAACTCTTTATAGCTCTGTCATCCCTGCTGGAAAGTGAAACAGAAATCCCTCACAAATAGCACAACACAAAAAAGGATCTGTGAAATCAAAAAGGTGGTATATGTTTTAAGGAGAGCCTTTCCACAGGTATAACATCTTTAAAATAGACATATAATAAATATCATATAAACAATATATTGATTAATCATAAAAATGAATACATATATTAACCAGAGTTAATGGGAAAGGTGCTATATAAATAAAATGCATCATTATTATTAGAGTTTATGGCACCCGGCTGGGTTTGTCGCCCGGCCGGGACGCCCAGGAGGAGCGGAGGAGGGCATGTGCCTCCTCCAGGACACGAGGGGGCGTCCTCCCTGGTTGCCTTGGGGACCACGGGTACAGAGCTTGGAAGCTCAACCCTGTAGGGGCCCGTGGTCACTGCCAGGGGGCGCCCCAATGCCTTGGGAGCCCTGGACCTCAGTACTTCCGCCACACCCGGAAGTGCTGGGGGGAAGAGTATTGGGGACACCCGGTGGACTTCCGGATACACCAACAGAGCTTCCGCCACACAGGGGTGTGGCTACAGAAGCCCTTAGGATGCACCTGGAGCCCATCCGGGGTGTATAAAAGGGGCCGCCTCCCTCCAGTCAGGAGCAAGAGTCAGGTGGAAGAGGACGAAGCTTGGTGGAGAGGAGTGGAGAGGAGTGGAGGCGGACCAAAGACTGAAAGGCATTGTGAGTGTGGCCAGGACTTAAGGGGTGATTGGTGCTGAGGCACTGGGATTGTGCACTTCTATTGTATATAATAGTTGTTAATAAACGTGTGTGGTGAAGAAACAACATGTCTACCTGTCTGTGTCCGGGCTGTTCCCCACAAGTTGTTTAAGTAGGAATCGTGGAGTAAGCAATTTGTTTGGCAGGAGTTGGAGTCACTTGTTATCCAGCTCCACCACTTGAGTCTCAAGGGCCCAAATAACAAGGATTGTGAACTCTAATAGTTTTTTTTATTGGTTAACACACTAATAAAAATGCACTGATGCTCCAACTGCTATTGGAAACTTTGTAAAAACTTAATCCCTTTATAAGAATATTTGACACGAGTATGAAGCGGAGTCGAAGTGCCTACAGCTCTTGCACAGGACATGCGCTGTGATTTGAGCCGTGCAGCACAAGCCAGACAGAGAAATAAAGTTATGGAGTGAGAGTGAGTTCCAGTGCTGCTCCAGGGTGTACCTACTGAATATTACATGCACATTACAGCTTGCTCTGGTGGAGCAAGGGTTTTGAACTGGGGTGGTCAAACTCATTGGTGGGATCCTTTCAAGCTCCCCCACCACCTTAATGCATGCCTAGTGGACAATGCACACAAATTCCAAGGATTTTGTATATGATTGATTACAGCTGGGCAATTTTAGAACCAGTATGGACTGGTGGGGTAACATTCTTGAGTGTTAAGCCTGAATGAGGGTGCTAAATTAGCATTGCCAGCATAGGTAAACTGTGATAGGCCACTGACACAGATGTTTTCATCACTCGCTGCATGTTCATCTCTCTCGTTGTTATAGTTTTCATATGACCTTTTGTAGTTTTCAATAGCATTTCATTTGCTGTTTTCTGTGTTGTTTGCAAAGTCCTTCATTGGACAATCTGTCTCTCTCTGCCAGGTTCTCTGCGGGGGATGATCCAACAAGGCAAGTGCCTCAGGTGGCATTTTGGTCTGGACGGCATTTTAATACAAGAGTACCTTATTACATCTTGAAATAATAATACAAAAAATATAAATAAGAACTGTAAGAGCAACACACATGTCAAGAACCTATTTTAAATACACTGCTCAAAAAAATTAAGGGGACACTTAATCATCACGATCTACCAAGTCAGTTAAGCTTCAGGGATATCAATCTGTCCAATTAGGAAGTAAAAGCGATTGTGAATCAACTTAATCTGCTTTGGTGCAAATGAAAGCGACAAAAGGTACACTGGGAAGGCAACAGCAAGACAACCCCTAAAAAGGAATGGTGTTGCAGGTGATGGCCACAGACTATTGCTCTTTCCTTATCCTTCTTGACTGATTCTTCTCTGGTTTTGCATTTTGCTAGTGTCCTTGTCATTCCTCGCAGAATGAGACGTTACCTGAAGCTGATTCAGGTTGCACAGGTAGTCCAGTTCCTCCAGGATGGCATATCCATATGTGCCTTCGCAAGAAGTCTTGCTGTGTCTCCCAGCACAGTATAAAGAGCATGGAGGTGATACCAAAAGATGGGCCATTACTTGAGGAGAGCTGGACAGGACCATAGAACGGCATTAAGTACATTTAAGCAGGTATCTAAGAAGAACTTGTTCATACAGAGAGTTCTGGAAATCACGAACAAACAAAAGACAACTTGTGTAGTTGAAACCAAAATCTTTCATGGTTTTTAAGAAGTATAATGGATGCAGAAAGTATTTAGACCCCTTCTCTTTCTGTACAGTTTATCTTGTTGTAGATTTAATTTTAAATGGATAAGTTTGCTGTTTTTGCCTATCAATCTGCACTCAACAACCCATAATGACAAAGCAAAAATTCTACTAGAAAGGTCTGAAAATTAAAATTACTGAAAATTAAATAGTGAAATCTGTAATTAATATAAGTATTCACACCCTTAATTCAGTACTGTGTAGAAGCCCTTTTGTCTCTACAGTCTCTACATGTTTTGCACACTTGGATTTGGACAGTTTATCTCATTCTTCTTGGCAGATCTTCTCAAGGTCAGTTATATTGGATGGGAAGTGTCTGTAAACTGCTATCTTCTGATATCTCCACTGATGTGCTATGGGGTTCAAGTCTGGCTTTGGCTAGGGTATTCAAGGACAGTCAGAGACTTGTCCTAAAGCCACTCCAGCATTGCCTTGGCTGTATGCTTCAGTTCATTATTATGCTGAAAGGAGAACCAGTGCAGAGCAGGTTTTCTTCAAAAACCTTAATGTGTTTGGTTGCATTCATCCTGACCTCAATTCTGATTAGGCTCCCTGTCTCTGCCACATCGAAGAACCCCCAATAGCATGATGCTGCCACCACCATGCTTCGGCATAGTGATGGTATTAGGCAGGCGATGAGCAGTGCTGGATGTTTGCCAGGCATAGTGCTTGGAGTTCAGCCCAAAGAGTCCAATTTTGGCTCATCAGACATTCTGGTGTGGCAGAAGTACCGGCTGCGCACCCGGAAGCAGTCCTGGTGTCCCTGGTCTTCTTCCCCCTAGCACTTCCGGGTATGGCGAAAGTGCTGAGGGCCAGAGCTCCTCAGGCATCGGGGCACCCCCTGGCGGTGACCACGGGCCCCTATAGGGTTGAGCTTCCAAGCTCCTTTCCCGTGGTCCCCATAGCCACCAGGGTGGTCGCCCCCTCGTGGACTGGAGGAGGAGTAATCCCTCCTCGGGTCCTTCTGGGCGTCCCAGCTGGGTACCACCCCTAGCCGCTTGCCACAGTCTACAGCGAGTTCCTGGGACTTCATGGCTTGGTTTTTGCTCTGATATGCTGTTTCGTGGTGTTGGATCCTATGGTGACCCTATTTCCCCTTTACTGTATATTCTTTATTGTGTAGACCTTAATAAATTGTCTTAAATCCCATATACATACTGTACGACTAAAAGCGCTCAGTTACAACTCATCCCCCAGTTGTTTTGTTTAGTCAGTGTATGGCCCACCAGTGAGGGGTGGCTTATAGGCTCTTAAGTCCAAACAGAAACATTCTGACCAAGCTAGTCTGATACATGCTTCATTCCTCCAACCTGCCATAGATTTCTTTCTAAGTGATGTCCAGTCAATTCAGTTTGCTTACAGGTGGACTCCAATCAAACTTTTAAACAAATCTCAAATGAGAATTAAACCAAACACGATGCATTGGACCACAGTCTGGAGTGCCAGAACAAAGGGTCTGAATACTTACATAAAGGAGAGATTTCAGTTTTTGACTCTTAAAATATTTGCAAAGCTTTCTAAAAACATTTGTTCACTTTGTCTTTATGGGTTACTGAGTGTACATCGATGGACAAAATGTCAAATACATCAATTTATAATTAAACCTACAACAAAATAAATAGTGCAGAAAGTGAAAGGGTCGGAATCCTCTGGATGTGGATGAATGGCCTGAATGGTTTCTTTTCACATACTAAACTACTTATATTTAATTATTGAGTTATAGATAAGCCTACCATACACACGGACATTGGTGAGAAAATAATCAATGTAAGTGAAGTGAGCAGATGTGCTCACTTATGATGAAGTACGCTCGTCCTATCCATAGAGCTACTGTGGATAATAACAACATCAAACTCCAATTTAGAACACAATGCACCATAACAATACAATATTAAAGACATGTCCTTCCACAAAGTAAACACACTGTACTCTACAAGGCAAGCCAGGGTACTTGATTGAAGCCCCTTCCACCATTTTGTCATTTTCTGGGAGAGTGAAGAGACAACAGTCTGGGGGAATTTGTTACTGTGTTAGAACAGCAGGAGTCCTGATTTGATGTTCTTTATGGAAGCAAAACTTCACTTCACTTCTCCAGAAATGTTACCTGGTGCAGCTCTTTTCTTCTCTGCCTTTTGAACTTTTTAAGCAATACATTTTCTGAAATCAAAATGTGAAAGTATGAAAACAGGCAATACAGAGTAATTAGTAGTAGCAAACCACAGCAAACTTTACAACTGATAGTCATGAGATTCGTCTTTAAACATGGGTGTAGCAGTGGTATTTCAGAGTTAATATGTCAGGGCTGAAATCTCAGCATATCCCAGTGAAGATTTAGCATTTTTCTCCCCACGCTTGTGCAGGTTTTCCTCTCAAATAATAGAAGCCATTCAACAGCAAACTGGTTTTGTGTGGGTTATCAATGGGTAAGCGCATGAGTGGACTAGAGTTTGTATGTGTGCCCCTGTGATGAGCTGAAACCCCAGTCACAGTTTTTGGTCCTGCCTTGCACCCACTCTGGCCCGAACGGGCACTCACCCCATTTATTTTTAAGTGGGTTCAGTAGGTTTAATGATGGACATTCACAGAAAAGATTTTTTTACCCCACTCTTTAAATGTTATGGCTGCATAGCATTCTTGAACAAAGTGCATCCTCTCCTTTTAATGCAGTGTAATAAACTGCTTTTTTTAAACAGAGACATGGATTAAATCACACCACGCATGCTATTTTAAGCCACTCTGTGGAAGCAATGAACAGTTCTTTAATTTACTCTGCTGCTGTAAAAAGAAATCTCTGCAATTTCATGACGGCACAAGTCAAATGAAATTACATAGAAATATAAAATGATTTCTTCCATATTTTGCTCATTACTTCCACCTTACATAATCAATTGTAGTCAATACTAATAACATAAAGTTTTTTTTAGCCCCAGATCTCATAATACCCCAAATGTTTCGATGTGCTGCTTTATTGCCGTAACATAAATCGTAAATGCTATATACATCAATCAAGAAAATGTGTGCTCAGTAAAAAGGTAATTTTGCACATTCTTGCACATAAAACAAGTAGGTGATTGAAAAGTCTAAGGCAATTATTTTTTTCTGAACCATTACCACATCTCATTACAATAGATTTGCAGGTGTTGGAAATAATTTTGCTTGCAGAAGAAATGTGAAACGTTTAGCTGACAGCATTCATAAAGTATACTCAAAGGACACGACCCCACTGGTAATCCGTATCGACATGTTCAGGGAACACAAGCACCCCGGACAGAAGGTGGCAGGAGGTCTGGGCCAACACTTGTTACAGGTGCAAAAACAAAGATGAACGCATATTTAATTTTACATCTCTCAAAAATATAGATATATTTTAAATAATTGAGTTTGAATTAATTTGGATTACTTAGCAATTTACTAATGTACAATATCAAATATGTTTTTAAATGTTTTAATGCATAACACAAGTCAATTCCATCAAATGTAGAAATACTTGCTGACATTGCAGGCATTGTATTTTTCATTAAATACTGTGCCTGTAAAAAGTATTCACCCTACTAGAAGTTTTCACTTTTAATTGTTACACAACATTGCATCACAGTGGAATTAATTCAGCTTTTTTGACACTGATCATCACAAAAACACTCTTTTATGTCAAAGTAAAAACAGATCTCCGTAAAGTGGTCTAAATTAATTATATAAAACACAAAATAATTGATCACATACAATAAGTATTCACTCCCTTCAAATTAGCATTTAGTAGTCTCACCTTTGGCAGCCATGACAGGCTTGAGTCGGTGTGGATGGGTATCTATCAATCAGCTTTGTCATCTGGACAATGCAATTTTCCCCCATTGTTCTTTGTAACAGGTCTACATTGAGATTGCAAATGAACAGCTTTCTACAACTCCAGTCACAAATTCTCAACTGGATTGATATGTGGATTCTGATTTGGGCACTCCAAGACATTAACATCATTCCTGTATACCTTTGGTTTTATTTTTGGGGTCACTGTCTTAAAGAAAGTTTTCTCCCAGGGTGCTGATTTTGTTTTAGACTGCATCAGGTTTTCTTCTAGGATGGTTCCATATTTTGCTTTATTCACTTTACTCACTACTCTCACAAGCCTTCCAGAGCCTGCTGCAGAGAAGCATCCCCACAGCATGATGCTGCTACCACAACGCTTCAAGGATGGTCTGTTTTAGATAACCTGGCATTTAGTCTGTTTTAGCTGTTAGTGGTGAAGCATTCAGGTAACCGTTGCTGTCCCGGTCACTGTAGCTTGTGAGTCATTCAGAGTTATCACAGGTCTCTTGGTGGTCCTTCCTCACTAGTTTTCTTCTTGCAGCAGATTTACAGCTGTGCCATACTCATTCCCTTTTTTTAAATGACTGATTTAACTGAACTCCAGGGGATGTTCAGTGACTTGGATATTTTCCATCCCCTGATTTGTGTTTTTCAGTCACCTTTTCATGGAGTCTGTTGGATTGTTCTTTTGTCTTGAGTATGTAGGTTAGACCACCATACTTGCTAACCACAAGTTGGATCTTCCAAATCGATTGAAACCCCTTGACTATAGGCAGGTGTCCTCTATTGAACTAATTATGCGACTTCTAAAACCAGTTGGCAGCACCAGGGATGATTCAGATGTGTCATATTAAAGGGATTGAATGCTTATGCGATCAATTATTTTGTGTTTTGTTTGTAATTAATTTAGACCACTTTGCAGAGATCTGTTTTTTAGTCTGACATTAGAGAGTCTTTTTCTCTTGATTAGTGTCAAAAAGCCAAATTAAATTCAATGTTGTATAACATAAAATGAAAAGCTACATGAGAGTGAATACTTTTTATAGGCATTGAGGATGAATTGGTATATAGAGAGGCCTTGCTTGGTGTCTTTTTAGGTGAAACTATTTCTTACTGGACAGCATATATCTATCCATGTTTTAATCAGATTTTTCTGTCTAGGGTTGTACCTATGAAGTCAGTTTTATACTTGCCAAACAGCCTATGGGCCTCTGTTTTTAAGCCAGAACTCCATAAGAAAATATGCATTAAAATAGAGAGGGCATGCACACATGGGGCACCTCAATTGGAAATTAAGTCATGAAAGCCAAACCTTTACCTGTCAATCATATTATTGATAATTACATTTCTTACATTGAGTGAAACATGGCTCAACAGTGACAGCGCGACAGTGTTAATGGAAACAGCACCTCCAAATTATAATTTTATTCATTCTGTTTGCCAAGGTAAGAAAGGCGGAGGATTAGTGACTATTTTCTTGAGCTGATTAAACTGTAAATATACCAGTTTTGACACTTTTGTGTCTTTCGAGTATATTGTAGTTATTCAAGGAGAGTTGCAATCTCTCTTATTGATCATTTACAGACCACCAAAATATAATGCTTCTTTTAACGAAGAATTCTCAGACTTAGTATCTGAAATAATAACTAGCTATGGCAAGTTCCTAATTGTAGGAGTTTTCAGTTTTCGTGTGGATAACGAGTGTGACCCTAAAGCAAGAGAATTTATTAATTTACTGATCTTAGCCAGCATCAGCCAACCTGCACATATGAGAGGACACATGCTAGATAATAATAATAATAATAATTCATTACATTTATATAGCGCTTTTCTCAGATTTAGTCATTTCAAAAAGATTAAGGGTTGATAAGAGGAAGGTTGTTGATATCAGTATATCTGAAAATGTCTGCATTTTATTTGATTTAGAAATACTGGTCATTAAAACTAAAGAGAAGTGTATTATTAAAAAAATTACTTTGATGACACAGAAGCCTCTAGTTTTACTAAAATTCTAAATAATCAGTCCGAACATAGTGCTTGTCCTAGAACAGCCAGCAATATAACCAGTAAAGTGAAAAATTTGAATGCTAAGCTGGCAGCTGCATCTGACATAGAGGCCCCAGTAAAAATTGTTAAGAAATCCTCCAGGACTAAAATATCTCGAAAGACTCTTAGAATGTCTGAACTAAAGAAAAAATGCCACAGAGCCAAGGGTTAAAATTAACAGTCCACTACAAAATATTGAAGGCACAAATAACTGAATATAAGAAAGCTGTCCACCTTGAGAATTCTGTTTCTCTGAAATTATAAATGATAATGCTAGAAATACAAGTTTTATTTTTAACTATTGATTGTCTTCTAAACCCCACTCCATCAACGACAACTTCGAGCAAAACGTCTAAGGCTTTTGCCACATTTTTTAAACACAAAAAAAGCTATATTAGATATACTATTAATACATCCCTCCAAAGTTTATCCTGTTGATGCTCTTTTATGCTAATTAAATTCCTTCAAGAAAATAAAAAAAAAACTGCAATGATTCTGCAAAAAAACGAAAACTACAACACAAATAAGCACTCGCGTCACCTGCTGCTCATTGAATTTTCATTTTCCATTTTTCCACATTAACTCTCTCTTGCACACCACTTTCCATCTTATTAGAAGCTGCCGGTACCTTCCAATTACGATTTTGCCATATCTTGAAATCTTATCCCCAACCATTGATCCATACTATTTTCATGTTGAGAACTTGAAAATGAAAATGCAAAGTGGAAAATGAAAATTCACTGAGCAGCAGGTGGCGCCGGTGCTTATTTGAGCTTTACTTTCCATTTTTGCAGCTTCATTGCGGTTCAGGCTGAAAATGAAATTGCAAGTGGTGTTATTTCATTTTAATTTGACTTTTTGCAGTATTCTTGCACGCAGACTCTGCTGGAACCATCTCCTCAACCTCGATATTAAGACTGAGGGTGGTCCCACAGCAGTGATATACTGTATTGACAACCATGCCTGTTTGAGGTTTTATGCATAAAACCCAAGGGAAGTTTAGATGTAGCAATATGCAATGCATAAGAAACAAACAAAAATTTCATAAAATAATCTTTATAAACATTACATGAAAATAAAGAACATGTATGTTATGACTGGGAGTTCCAATGCACAATGTCCCAAAAAGCACTTCCAAAAATAACCACTAGAGATTGGTATATACCATTAAACCCCAGCTATATAAATGGGCAAACACAGAAACTTTATAAAAACAGAAAAGTTTTATTTCCAAAAGTCAGTCAGTCAGTCATTTTCTAACTTGTTTAGTCCTGAACAGGGCAATGGGGGGTGCTGGAACCTATCCCAGCTGGCATAAGGCAGAAACAAACTCTGGACAGGGTGCAGGGTTCATCACTGGGTGAACACACACACACACAGAGACACACACAGAATAGGCTCAATTGAGTATCACCAATCCACCTAACCTGCAGGTCTTTAGACTGTGGTCCAAAGTTCTCCATCACTTATCCAGATGATCAAAAAACACAGCGAAATAGGGTCCCATATTCAGAAATTCACAAAAGCACAGCAAACCTCTCCGGATTTATAGGGGGGAGCCCAGTTCCTGACTGTGATTGGCAGGTGGCCCCTGCTCCTTGAGGGACCACCAACAAAACACACAGAACATAGCTGAGGCATTGAAACATAAACTGAAGCAATGGCAAATAAATACAAATAAAATTAATACATACAAAAGAATCAAAAATGAACAAAGACAACAAAAGACATGAATTTGAACCCCTGGCTGAGATATAACACAATAAAAAAATATTTTAAAACAGCAATAAAAAGAAAAACACACATTAGCTAGGGAACAAACCCGTGCTATAACATAACAGTTTCATCTTAAACTCCTGAGACCCCACTTGGGCTTGCTTTCAAGCTTCTAGTAATTGTGTCATTGTTGCATTGCATACATTTTTGTAATAATGTCTAAAGTGTATAAAAAACTATGTTTAGTTTATTGTGTGATATCATTTTTGTGACTAGAGGAAAGTGTCTTTGGGAAAATAAAAAATTATTTATGTGTAGGTGGAACGTTACAGAAGAGTAATAAGAGTGTAAAGAATTGATGAACTAGCTCTTCTGCATGTACAGTATAAAAATTTCATAAGCTTATCAATATTAGTTTCTGCAAAAAAAATGAATTTTATTCATCTTGTGGCAAGTTTCTAACATATTAACAATGACATATTGTAAACATTTCAGGAGTTAAGAAGTAAAGGGAATATTGAGCTGTAGTTATCATAAAAAAAACCTCAATCTTGATATTATAGAAAAAGCTTTCCGCATGCTGAAAGGCTTGTGTAAGCTGTCAAAATGTCTACCTAAATAGATGACATGGGGAAATACTGTACAAAAAAAGCACATATAGGCTTGAGTGGTTTTGTCGGGTGACAGTAATTGTACTAAAATGTGTCACATATCTGAAAAAAGCGATTTTAAAAGCAAAGTACATCCACCATTTATTGTGAGAATTGTAAAAGCTGGCAGTCACAAATTGGCTCAGAGAAAAGAAATTATCTACTAATTTTAAGCATGTAAATTTAAAACACATGATGGGAAGCAATTAAAAACAATAATATTCTGTGCCTTCAGCGTGAGTAGTATTGTCACATCACAGTATTTGGACATTGTGTTGACAACAACGTGAAGTTTGCACATTCTCACCTTCACATGATATCCTTCTAGTGATTTCAGTTTAGTTCTAATCAAGCAGCTCTTTCGTTGACCGGTCAATGTTGAATCAGCCTGGGTGGACAGATGTACGCATTTGGGTGCCAAAGCTCATCCCAGGTTTATGCACTGGAGCATGGTATTGTTATTATTGCTTATTTTGCGGGCTTCTTTATCCAAGGCGACTTTCAACATTTGAGGTAAAATTGGTTACATTCTTTTTGTTTTTCCAAATAGAACACAAGCAGGAGAAATGACTTGCTCATGGTCCAAAGGATGCTGAATGGATCATCCTCCAGCTCCATGCCCTTCTTTTTATTATTAATATTACCATGATTATATTAACTTTACCTGTTTGTTGTCTGGTACAAATCTTGTAAACAATATTTAACCCATTTCCTGTTGTCCAAATGACTTGAAATTTTGCATACTTACTCACTTCTGATGACAATACATGAATCAATAATCAGTTTCACTAATTGATCAATTAATTCATGTTAATTAAGAAATTAAATTTTCATATGAAGAATAGTTCAAGATTTCACCAACAGATGGCGCTAGTAACAGATAGAACTAAAATAAACCTAAAAAGTTGAAAATAATATATATACAGTATAAAAAATACTTTTTAAAAACCACGCTTATATTAAGTTAAAAAGTGTACTAAAAAGTAAAAAATAAGTCTCTCATACATCACAGTTAATCACCATTTATCATATTTCTTTCAAGCATATTAATATTTTTCTATAAAGCCTAAATAACTCGGTGATTAATTTCCAATGCAAAACAGTGTTAATCATCACTTGTCTATGCATATTAAATTATTCCAGTTAGCTTATTGAATAGTTTTGTATAACAAAGCAACCCCCAACAAATACCATAAATCTTTCTGCTCACCCAGGGGTTGCTATAATATTTGGGGAAAAACAATATGTATGGCTTGCAAAACAACATACCTAAAGCACTAACAATAGTGTTATAGCTCAAGTTGTTCTTAACTGCATGATGCACACAAGTCAATTCCGTACCTGTTACCTGGAGAAGAGTCATTAATTAGATTGAAAATGTGTAGAAATTAGGGTTTTAGATTGGAAATGACAGACTGAAAAAAACTTCTAAATATGTATCTGATAGGGTTATGTATTTAGATTTTTAATTGCACATTGTCGTACAATGTATCATTTATGAATTATAACTCTAACTATTTGGCCCAAATGGATGGAATTTTTAGCATGATCAGTTTTACACTATTGACTAGTTTTATTGGTTACAGTATAATATAGGCTAAAGCAGGTTATAATGCAGGCTACAGTAGGTAACATGCCATGTCTATTTTGGGGGATGTGTGAGTGAGGTGTAAGGAACTGAGCAATTCCATCCTGTATCATCTAACCTTTTACTGCTTGGACATGCATAGCTCCTGCACTGTGCTGTTTCAGGTCAGATATCCTTCCACGAGTGACCAAAAAGCTTGAAGGCAAGCGTATTCTACGCCTGGAACAGGACTGACTCACTAAAATTCTGTTTTGCACTCAGACCTGTACTTCGACACCATTTTACATTTCATGGGCGGTCTTGCATTAGCAGATATCACTATATCCTGTTATACTGCTCAATGTGAAATTGTTTTTTTTTTTTAAACCGTCAATATTTGAACGTGTCAGTTTCGTCCCCTAAATCAATTTCTTTTTCTACGGTTAAATTCTTGAATAAAAGTGCACTCGTTTTGTTATAATTGTACCTTTTATGAAAGTGTTTATTTGATATTTGGACTTCAGTCTTCACACATTATACACTTCATATCAACATTTTGTCATTAGTACATGCAAAAAGTTTCTGTTTTAGTTATGTGTTCAACATGTGTTCTTGCCTAACATTTCCTGTCATCCTACATTTACTCAGATTGTTGAAGACATGGAACACACATGAAATGCATGTGTTCCAAATAATGATATATTATTTACCCCATACAATTCCAGACCTACCTCACACCCAGATAAACACACTTGAGCTGGATGAACTTTTTGTCCAACTTGAGCTGCGTTGGTGCCTCCCACACTTGTGGGATAGCAGGCTCCCAATCCCGATGGGATAGCAGGCTGTTTGCTGCCAGTGCTGATCGACACATTTACAAAATAAAGACGCTGATGAGGAGGTGTAAAGGAATTTAAGGTGGCCCAGAATTACAACTTTTTTTGTAGGCTTCAGGGATTCTAGTGTTAACTCTGTGACATATTTAATGATTTTACAGACAAGTTGGGGTACTTTCTTCCTCCCAGCCCTCCCAGACAAGACTGAGCAGACCCCTGGGTTGTCTTCCATATAGCAGTTCAAAAGGGGAGAACCCCATAGATGCCTGGAGTACTTCTTGGAAGCCAAACAGATCCCAGGCAGAAACTGATCCCAGTCTTTCCCATACACTCACACTGCCTTCCTTAGCATTTGTTTGAGCATTTGGTTGAAATACTCAAACAGACTGTCCATTTGGGGATGACATTCTGAAGAAGCAAATATGAAGGAGTCTGGTGACCTCCTTGAAAGTCTGTAATGTGAACAGCGTTCCCTGATCCGTGAGGATTTCTCTGGGGATACCAACCTGCAAGAAGACCCTCATCAATTCCTGTGCAATAGTTTTAGAGTTAGCCACCCTTAGGGGTAAAGCCTCTGGATACCAGCTGGCACAGTTCACCAGCACAAGGATGTAATTATGTCCCCTAGCAGACAGTTCAATGTTCTGATGATGTCCATGCCAAGCTGCTTGAAGGTAATGTCAATGTTTGGCAATGAGACTAGAGGGCCGTGATTCCGCCAGAGAATATGGGTGAGATGACACTACAGACAGGATCTGCAAAAATGCTGGACCACCTTATGCACGCCTGGCCAATAAAAGCATGTAGTAAAACACACCAGGGTTTTTCAGGGCCCAAACAAACCCCTCCCCCCAATAAGTGACCATATGCCAGGTCATACATGTCTCAGCGGGGGACAAGGAGTTGGTTCTTCATCACTTCTTTGCTTTCTGTCATCCGATACAACAGATCATCATCAATGACGAAGTGAAATGTGGGTGGCATGGGACCGTCAGTGGGGTTGTCAGTTGATGGCAGTGATGGCATCCCTTGTAGCACTGTAGATGTATGGGTTATTGCTCCATCCTTCTTGGAAACGTCTCAGCATCTCTGGGGCCTGCCTCGGTCTTTGGGCCTTAGCTGGGGCAGGAGTGGTGTCACAATTCAGGGCTCTCTGTCAGACTTGTGGAGTGGAGGTGCTCTGTGATCTCCACTAGCATCTGCATGTCCAGCCAAGGTTGTCTTTGCACAGGGTGGACTAAGTGCTCTGGGAGTGCATAGATCAGGAAGCCAGCCCGCACCAACTTTGTAATCTGTGCTGGGGTATTCTCTCCTGGCCAGAGGCAACAAGCTACCCAGCCCCACAGATTGAATGCTTATGCCCTTGCGGGGTGGTTGATGTTGAACCTCAAGTCCCTATAGCGCTGGGCCTGGCTGGTGTTGGTAAGTCCATAATGCGCGAGTATCTCTCCTTTGAGAGTCAGGTAATTTGCAGCTGGCTCTTCATCTAGATCATAGTAAAGGTGCTGTGCCTTACCTGCTAGGAGTAGGGCAGCAAATGACTCCAGTCATGCTACGGCAAGCACTGCTGGGTGCCCGTGTGCTCAGATATCAAGAGGTATGATTCGATGTTGTCCCTGGCATTCATAGGGACGAGCAGCTGCACAGGCCATAGTCCTCTTCCTCCTGAGAATACATTGGCAGCTCCTTGGCATCCAACAACTCCACTTGCTGAATTTGTAACTGGGCAACTTGATCTGCCAGCTACTGGATGAGTTCTGCCAGATTGAGCGGATTCCGGCATGACAATCCTGCTGACTGTACCATGGGTTGTCAGGTGTGTTGGCGCTTCTCCCTGGTCCGGGGTAAAGAATAAATGAAAAGTTTCTCGTCAATATTGCTTGAGCTCTATATTGTGGCTCTCTTGGGCCAAAGTGACCATTACTTCTGGGATATATGGTGGTAGGATCTGAAGGGGCGGGGCTAGGTCCTCTCACTGGGAGGCTTCTTAGTACTGCAGAGGGAGAAAAAAGGAGGTAACAGTAGCAGCAGTGCCCCCTCTTTTCCTGTCGGGCTATCACATACTTCGACATATCTCATGAGGTATTCTTCCAATGCACATGAGTGACTATATATATAGTGGACATTACAGTAAGTCACTGAGCCCTGAACAGCTCACACAACTCCCACAGACACAGTTTTTAGTTAAAATAATGTTATTATTATCCCCAAATATCTTAACAGGTCTTATATTTAGTCCAGCAGAATACAACAGTATACATCACACAATTAGTGACTATTCTGTTTCCTTTCACTCCTCCTCTATGAGTGTTATCCTCTTCCTCCTGACTCTGACTCACAGAGGCAGATGAGGAGTCTTCTTTTATCTCAGACCTGGGAGTACCTCTGATGTCAGAGCATTTCCTGGCAGAAGCACTTCCAGGCAAGATGGTAATCCCATACAGTTCCCTCTGGCTGCACCCAAGTGTCCCATCAGGACTACAGCTCCCAACATGCTCTGTGGCTGTACACATGGGAGCTACACCAGTGGGATACTGACACCCAAATTAACTGGATTAAATTAATGCAATTGGGAGTTGCATTAAAAATGTATTTGCAGAAATTTTAAACACATTAATTGCACACATTAATGGTGATTAATCAACAGCTCTAATTTTAAATACAAACTGTAACAAATCAAAGTTTTCTTTCAGGTAATGATGTTCAACCTGGAATATGCGCAGAGTTAAAAGAATACTCCACTCAAAAATGATATTTGTTACTTACTTAGCCTGTGTTATTTACAACAATGGTTGAAAATATTTTTTAAATCTTGTTGCTCATGTTGCATAAATTACATGTCAGTCAATCAATCATATGTTCACAACATCTAGATCACTTGTGTAGACAAATACTTCGGGAAAATGGGACCAGTGAACAAAAGTGAAGCGAGTTCAAGCAATTTCAATTTTTTTGAATTAAGTGTACCTCCCATGTGCAAACCCCCCATTCATTAGTCAAGAGTTCTGTCTCTAGTTCAAAAGCTGATCCAGTTTGAACAGGATTGTGTATGTCTGATTGCTTGAATCTCGCAGAACATGTAGTCAAACATTTTATGGTATTTCAGGGGCATTTATAAGGCAGCCCAGGTTAGATCTAAGACTAGAAACATGTTTAACTGACACCTTAGACAAACCCTCCACCAAAATTTGACTCAGTTCACAAATTTAACAGAATGTGTTTCATTTATTCCAAGTACTTTCAATATTACCGAAATACCAGCTCCAAATATCATGATTTTCCAGTTCATGTTTTATAACATTTTGATTTTGGTTTATTTATTCATTTGGAAAACTTTCAGTCACCAGTTGCTTTCCGGTCCCTCAGACGTCGCTTTTGTATTTCACAATTGCCATGCTGATGGCCAGCCATGTGAATGATGTTGA
Source organism: Erpetoichthys calabaricus (assembly GCF_900747795.2). Lineage (NCBI taxonomy): Eukaryota > Metazoa > Chordata > Cladistia > Polypteriformes > Polypteridae > Erpetoichthys > Erpetoichthys calabaricus. The sequence continues at coordinate 186,785,031 of NC_041397.2, read as the reverse complement.
ACCGGAAGTGATGTCATCACTATGTGCCTCTATATCATCGTGGCACAGTTAAATGTGGACTTCTACACTGTAAAAAAATTAAATTTATGGTAAAGTACTGGCAGCTGTTGTTGCCAGACTTTTACCGTAAAAAAATAAGGTGACAATATTTTTAGGTCAATGGTATAACTTTGTATTAAATAACTATTTTTTCTTTATAACACATTCCAATAGAAGTGAATGTTTAACCATAACATGATATCAATGCATTACAGTAATCCCTCCTCCATCGCGGGGGTTGCGTTCCAGAGCCACCCGCGAAATAAGAAAATCCGCGAAGTAGAAACCATATGTTTATATGGTTATTTTTAGAATGTCATGCTTGGGTCACAGATTTGCGCAGAAACACAGGAGGTTGTAGAGAGCCAGGAACATTATTCAAACACTGCAAACAAACATTTGTCTCTTTTTCAAAAGTTTAAACTGTGCTCCATGACAAGACAGAGATGACAGTTCTGTCTCACAATTAAAAGAATGCAAACATATCTTCCTTTTCAAAGGAGTGCAAAGCAAGCAGTCAAAAAAAAAATCAATAGGGCTTTTTGGCTTTTAAGTATGCGAAGCACCGCCGGTACAAAGCTGTTGAAGGCGGCAGCTCACACCCCCTCTATCAGGAGCAGGAAGAGAGAGAGAGCCACAGAAAAACAAATAAAGTCAAAAATCAATACGTGCCCTTTGAGCTTTTAAGTATGCGAAGCACCGTGCAGCATGTCCTTCAGGAAGCAGCTGCACACAGCCCCCCTGCTCACACCCCCCTACGTCAGCGCAAGAGAGAGAAAGAGAGAGAGAGAGAGAGAGAGAGAGAGAGAGAGAGAGAGAGAAAGTAAGTTGGGTAGCTTCTCAGCCATCTGCCAATAACGTCCCTTGTATGAAATCAACTGGGCAAACCAACTGAGGAAGCATGTACCAGAAATTAAAAGACCCATTGTCCGCAGAAACCCGCGAAGCAGCGAAAAATCCGCGATATATATTTAAATATGCTTACTTATAAAATCCGCGATGGAGTGAAGCCGCGAAAGACGAAGCGCGATATAGCGAGGGATCACTGTATAATAAATATGCCAATCAATAGACCATTAGAAAATACTGTCAAGATCAAACACCAGTACACAGTTTGCATCAATAAAGAAACAACAACCAATAGCAAACATGTATCATTTAATTATATACATTGAAAAGAATTCAATGTTTGAGAGAGTAATGGCACATTGTCAGGTGGAGAAGTAAAGTTTGCTTTTCTGGTGTATGGTGTCCAACAGGTGTGCCAGCATATTGAATACAACTCACCATAAATCAACTTATATAACCTCAAAAAAACTTCAGCGTGAAGGAAAAAAGTCTGTTCACTTTGTTTAAGTTTTTTCCCCCTACTGTTCAAAGGTATGTGGTTAACCAGGGACAATAGGGTAAAAGGGGGCGTGTCCTTATGCAAATAGCATAACTTCGGTGTTACTGAAACAGAGCTTTACCGTTTTACGGTTGTTTACCTCGCTACTAACGTATCAATACACGGTATGTAGCATATTTTGAAGGTAGAAAAAAATACTGAGTTTACAGAACTTGGATGTAAAAACTAATGAAATTTATTGTTTAAAATATACACATAATTTTCAGTAGAACATAAGGTAACTTTCCCTTTTTCCAGAAAAGGTATTTTACTGTCACCATTTACAGTATATTTACCATTAAATTTACTGACATTTTTTACAGTGTAGTACTGTAATTCGCCACTGCTTCATGCCTTATTTGTTAATTTATTTCACAGATTTTTGACCTTCATTTTCTGCATTTTTTCATTTCTTTTTCCTTAATGTTTTGGTCTTTGCTGTGTCAAGCTTTGTCTTTCTGACTATTGATATTTGCCTGCCTTTTTGAGCAATTTTTTGCTTAAGTCTTCATCCACCAGTTGCAACTCAAACCGTCTTCTTGAGGACAAGCCTTGCCAGCTATCATTCTAAAGGACAATCTACAGTGGTGTGAAAAACTATTTGCCCCCTTCCTGATTTCTTATTCTTTTGCATGTTTGTCACACAAAATGTTTCTGATCATCAAACACATTTAACCATTAGTCAAATATAACACAAGTAAACACAAAATGCAGTTTGTAAATGGTGGTTTTTATTATTTAGGGAGAAAAAAAAATCCAAACCTACATGGCCCTGTGTGAAAAAGTAATTGCCCCCTGAACCTAATAACTGGTTGGGCCACCCTTAGCAGCAATAACTGCAATCAAGCGTTTGCGATAACTTGCAATGAGTCTTTTACAGCGCTCTGGAGGAATTTTGGCCCACTCATCTTTGCAAAATTGTTGTAATTCAGCTTTATTTGAGGGTTTTCTAGCATGAACCGCCTTTTTAAGGTCATGCCATAGCATCTCAATTGGATTCAGGTCAGGACTTTGACTAGGCCACTCCAAAGTCTTCATTTTGTTTTTCTTCAGCCATTCAGAGGTGGATTTGCTGGTGTGTTTTGGGTCATTGTCCTGTTGCAGCACCCAAGATCGCTTCAGCTTGAGTTTGACGAACAGATGGCCGGACATTCTCCTTCAGGATTTTTTGGTAGACAGTAGAATTCATGGTTCCATCTATCACAGCAAGCCTTCCAGGTCCTGAAGCAGCAAAACAACCCCAGACCATCACACTACCACCACCATATTTTACTGTTGGTATGATGTTCTCCAGCTGACCATTTAAGGGAAGCCTTGTCTTTCTCTATTCTTTTAGGGACAAAGTTTCTGGTGAGGTGTACAACTTACAAAGTAAACCCTTTACATAGGAAGTGACAGAAGAGGCTTGTGCATATGACAATATATATATATTATATATATTTTCATTGGATTCACAGTCTGAGTCTCGACGACCTGAATTGTGTGGGTGGTTAACTACCAGGTAACGCTTGTGGTTGGTCTGCCATTCGGCAAACATCCGCCACGGTGCCCTCTTTCAGTTGCAAGAAGCAGATCATGGAATGTTACATAGTTTACTGTCAAATAAAGCAAAGAGTACGCAACACGTGTTTCACCTTCATTTGGGCTCATCAGGTGTACACACTCTACTACTCCCCTCTAGGGGAATCGAACTTCGGACATCAACAATGAAGCCCCTTTACTCTGCGCCACGGCGTGCGGTTCGTTTATTTGACAGCCTGAGTCCAAACCTACATATATATACAGTATATATATATATATATATATATATATATATATATATACATATATATACAGTATATATATATACTGTATATATATGTATATGTATATATATATATACAGTATGTATATATGTATATGTACTGTATACATATATATATGTATATACTGTATATATGTATATATATATGTGTATATATGTATATATGTATATATATGTATATATATGTATATGTGTATATATATATGTATATATATGTATATGTGTATATATATATGTATATGTACATGTGTGTATATATATATATATATATATATATATATATACAGTATATATACAATGCATCCAGAAAGTATTCACAGTGCATCACGTTTTCCACATTTTGTTATGTTACAGCCTTATTCCAAAATGGATTAAATTCATTTTTTTCCTCAGAATTCTACACACAACACTCCATAATGACAATGTGAAAAAGTTTACTTGAGATTTTTGCAAATTTATTAAAAATAAAAAAAATGAGAAAGCACATGTACATAAGTATTCACATCCTTTGCCATGAAGCTCGAAATTGAGCTCAGGTGCATCCTGTTTCCCCTGATCATCCTTGAGATGTTTCTGCAGCTTAATTGGAGTCCACCTGTGGTAAATTCAGTTGATTGGACATGATTTGGAAAGGCACACACCTGTCTATATAAGGTCCCACAGTTGATAGTTCATGTCAGAGCACAAACCAAGCATGAAGTCAAAGGAATTGTCTGTAGACCTCTGAGACAGGATTGTCTCGAGGCACAAATCTGGGGAAGGTTACAGAAAAATTTCTGCTGCTTTGAAGGTCCCAATGAGCACAGTGGCCTCCATCATCCGTAAGTGGAAGAAGTTCGAAACCACCAGGACTCTTCCTAGAGCTGGCCGGCCATCTAAACTGAGCGATCGGGGGAGAAGGGCCTTAGTCAGGGAGGTGACCAAGAACCCGATGGTCACTCTGTCAGAGCTCCAGAGGTCCTCTGTGGAGAGAGGAGAACCTTCCAGAAGGACAACCATCTCTGCAGCAATCCACCAATCAGGCCTGTATGGTAGAGTGGCCAGACGGAAGCCACTCCTTAAAAAAAGGCACATGGCAGCCCGCCTGGAGTTTGCCAAAAGGCACCTGAAGGACTCTCAGACCATGAGAAAGAAAATTCTCTGGTCTGATGAGACAAAGATTAAACTCTTTGGTGTGAATGCCAGGCGTCACGTTTGGAGGAAACCAGGCACCACTCATCACCAGGCCAATACCATCCCTACATTGAAGCATGGTGGTGGGAGCATCATGGTGTGGGGATGTTTTTCAGTGGCAGGGACTGGGAGACTAGTCAGGATAAAGGGAAAGATGACTGCAGCAATGTACAGAGACATCCTGGATGAAAACCTGCTCCAGAGCACTATTGACCTCAGATTGGGGCGATGGTTCATCTTTCAGCAGGACAATGACCCTAAGCACACAGCCAAAATATCAAAGGAGTGGCTTCAGGACAACTCTGTGAATGTCCTTGAGTGGCCCAGCCAGAGCCCAGACATGAATCCAATTGAACATCTCTGGAGAGATCTTAAAATGGCTGTGCACCGACACTTCCCATCCAACCTGATGGAGCTTGAGAGGTGCTGCAAAGAGTAATGGGCGAAACTGGCCAAGGATAGGTGTGCCAAGCATGTGGCATCATATTCAACAAGACTTGAGACTGTAATTGCTGCCAAAGGTGCATCGACAAAGTATTGAGCAAAGGCTGTGAATACTTATGTACATGTGCTTTCTCAGTTTTTTTATTTTTAATAAATTTGCAAAAACCTCAAGTAAACTTTTTTCACATTGTCATTATGAGGTGTTGTGTGTAGAATTCTGAGGAAAAAAATGAATTTAATCCATTTTGGAATAAGGCTGTAACATAACAAAATGTGGAAAAAGTGACACGCTGTGAATACTTTCCGGATGCACTATATATATATATATATATATATATATATACATCCATCCATCCATTTTCCAACCCGCTGAATCCGAACACAGGGTCACGGGGGTCTGCTGGAGCCAGTCCCAGCCAACACAGGGCACAAGGCAGGAAACAATCCTGGGCAGGGTGCCAACCCACCGCAGATATATATATATATATATATATATATATATATATATATAATGTTACACATGTGCGAGTAGCAGTCAACTAAAGGGCCTGAATAATGGCAATTCCATGTCCGACCAGAGGGCAGCGGGGTGCATTAACTGTCTTTCTCAATCCCTTGCAGACCATTCTCAGGAAATCCCACAGGGTTCGGGTGCTTTTGATGACATCACTTCCGCTTCCAGCGCCGTAGATGATGGAACTTCCAGTTATGCCTCTGATGATGTCACTTCCACCCCCCACCTCTGATGATGTCACTTCTGGTCCCGCCTCTGATGGCATCACTTCCACTTCTGGCCCCAATGACGTCACTTCCTACACTGGCCTTTAAAGCCACCATCTTGAATTAATATTGCAGTTCTGTTTTGGACTGTTTTGGTCTAGTGAACAACTCACAACCTTTAAAAATACCTTTTTGCAGCCAAGGCACATTATATGGGAGGCTGGCAGAAACCTTAATGAAGTCTAAGTGTCATTCTTGACACTATATACTGTGTATATATATATATAATATATATATATTATATATATATATATATATTATATATATATATATATATATATATATATATCTGCGGTGGGTTGGCACCCTGCCCGGGATTGGTTCCTGCCTTGCGCCCTGTGTTGGCTGGGATTGGCTCCAGCAGACCCCCGTGACCCTGTACTGAGACAGCCTACCACCGGGCACACACACACACACCAAGCACACACTAGGGACAATTTAGGATCACCAATGCACCTAACCTGAAAACTCCATGCAGGGAGGACCCGGCAAGCGAACCCAGGTCTCCTTACTGGGAGGCAACAGTGCTACCACTGCACCTCCATATATATATATATAGTGGGTATAGAATCACCCCCTTCGAAATATTCTTTTGCTTTACAGCCTTAAATGAAAACACACACAAAAGATATTTCTTCCCAGTTTTACTTACTCAATGCAACCTATAACATCCAATTGAAAGATATCACAGCTACAGTTCGGAAAAATTATAAAAAATCAAAAACAAGACATACTGAGATGAATAAAGGATCACCCCCCAATGTCAATATTTTGTTGAACCACCTTTTGCTTTAATGACAGTCTTGAGTCTGCTGGGATACTTCTCTATCAACTTTGCACATCTAGACTGAGCAGTATTGCCCATTCTTCTTTACAGAACTGTTCAAGTTTGGTCAGATTGGATGGTGAGTGTTGGTGGGACTGCTATCTTCAAATCTTTTCACAGATTTTCAATGGGATTTAGGTCTGGGCTCTGACTGGGCCACACAAGGACATTCACTTTTTTCTCCTTCAGCCACTGTGTGGTCAATTTTGGGTCATTGTCGTGTTGAAAGGTTAGCATTCTGCCCATCTTCAACTTTCTGGCAGAGGGTAGCAGGTTTTCCTCAAGAATTTGACTGTATTTTGCCCCATCCATTTTTCCTTCTACCTTCATGAGAGCCCCAGGCCCTGCGGCAGAGAAACACCCTCACAACAGGATGTTGCCACCTCCATGCTTTACTGTACTGTAGGCATGGTGTGTTGTGGATGGTGAGCTGCATTGGATTTCTGCAAGGTGTACCATTTGGTATTGAGGCCAAATGGTTCGATTTTGGTCTCATCTGACCATAAGACCTTTTTCCAATTGGCATCAGAATCTTCAAAGTGCATTCTGGCAAAGCTCAAACAAACCTTAATGTGGCCTTTCTTGAGAAGTAGCTTTTTTATTTGCGACCGTCACAAACAAGCCACAATTGTGGAGTGCTTGTAAAATTGTTGTCACATGCACACCATGACCACTCTTTGCCGTAAAATCCTGTAACTCCTTCGAAGTGGCCATTAGCCTCTTCGTAGCCTCTCTTACAGGTTTCCTCCTTGCTCTTCCATCCAGTTTGGAGGGACGGCCGTATCCAGGGAGGGTCCTAGTAGTACCAAACACTTGCCACTTCTTTATTATGGACTTTACTGTGCTCCTTGGGATTGATAAAACCTTTGAGATTTTTTTGTATCCATATCCTTCCTTATGTCTGTCCACAACTCTATCCCTGAGATCTTTTGAAAGCAGCTTGCCACCCATAGTCAGTTGTTTGCTGTCAGTTGCACTACCAAGCAAGGGAATGCTCCAGGAACAGCTGTTTTTGTGCTTCACTAATCACACTGATTAGAATTGATCAAAGGTGGATGTGTATATACAGTGCACATATATACATATATATACACATATACATATATATATACATGCATATATATACACATACATATACATATATATACACATATATATATACATATACATATATACATACATATATATATATATATATACATACATTCATATACATACATACATACATACATACATACATACATACATACATATATATATATATATATACATACATACATACATACATACATACATACATACATATATATATATATATATATATATATATATATATATATACACATACATACATACATACATATATATACATACATACATACATATATATACATACCTACATATATATATATATATATATATATATATATATATATATATATATATATATATACACACAGCAGTATGGGACAGAAGGGACCATTTTCAAAATGTGAAACTGTGCCATGCATTAATAAATATATTTTTTAATATTATGCAGAAACAAGTCCATAAAACCTGATTTCTGTTGTACATTGGAAATACACAGATGGTAAAAAAAAAAAGGTAAACAACCTCTCAGCAAAACTAGATCTGACAGCAATTCTACTTGAAAGCATTCGTGTATAGAAATATTAATTTGCATGCAGCTATAGCAATCCTCTGAGGATAACATAACAATTATCCAATTTAGATGAGGGGAAAGAGCAAACTAGTCTCAGAGCCCATTAAATATTCATGGGCAAAAGCCTGATTTAGGTAGAACCAGCCACAACTGCAACCCTTTTATATACATTATGCTTTAATTATACTTGTAATGAAGAAAATAGCAGGGCAGAAAATTGTTTAGCTTTGGTTATTTCTCAGTACATAAGAAACCATAAAATCGGTGTTACTTTTAAAGGAAATAATAGCATACAGAAAGCTTTTTTTTTTTTTTTTTACCATCCATCAGTTTCCTGAACTGATTTATTCCATATCTTGAGAGCATTAGGTGCAGGGTAGGACCCAACTGTGAACAGGATACGAGTCCAGGACAAAGTACACAGATGAATGAACCTACACTTGAGAATTCATGGTACAGCAGCATAAACCACCACATCACAAAGCCACACAGGGCTGCCATACATTGTAGCTATTGTTAGAGGTAAAGTTTCAACACTTTAAAATACTTTGTGTACATGCTAAACTATCTAAATATAAGGACATTTGGAAAGATTCACACTTGTCCCTTTTCTGTGTAAAATGTGTGCATTATTTCCATGTTTAAATGGATTACTGTGTTTCTAGCAGGTTTTGTTTCACATTCAGCTGGATTTGAGCAGACAGTATTTCTCTGAACACCTCAGAATTCATTCAGCTGCTTCTGTCTTGTGTCACATCAATAAACACTAGTGTCCCAGTGCCACTGGCAGCCATGCGCACCCAAGCCATCACACTGTCTCCACCGTGTTTTACAGATGATGTGGTATGCTTTGGATAATGAGCTGTTCCTCGCCTTCTCCATACTTTTTCTTGCCATCATTCTGGTAGAGGTTGATCTTGGTTTCATCTGTCCAAAGAATGTTTTTCCAGAACTGTGCTGGCTTTTTTAGATGTTCTTTAGCAAAGTCCAATCTAGCCTTTCTGTTCTTGAGGCTTATGAGTGGCTTGCACCTTGCAGTGCACCCTCTGTATTTACTTTATTGCAGTCTTCTCTTTATGGTTGACTTGGATATCGATACGCCTACCCCCTGGAGAGTGTTGTTCACTTGGTTGGCTGTTGTGAAGGGGTTTCTCTTCACCATGGAAATGATTCTGCGATCATCCATCACTGTTGTCTTCCGTGGACGTCCAGGTCTTTTTGCGTTGCTGAGTTCGCAAATGCTTGCTTTCTTTCTCAGGATGTACCAAACTGTAGATTTTGCCACTCGTAATATTGTAGCAATTTCTCGGATGGGTTTTTTCTGTTTTCACAGCTTAAGGATGGCTTCTTTCACCTGAATGTAGAACTCCTTTGACCGCATGTTGTCTGTTGAAAGCAAAATCTTCCACATGCAAGCACCACACCTCAAATAAACTCCAGGCCTTTTATCTGCTTAATTGATAATGACATAACCATGGACTTGCCCACACCTGCCCATGAAATAGCCTTTGAGTCAATTGTCCAATTACTTTTGAGCCCCTGAAATGAAGGGATTGTGTTAAAAAAATGCTTTAGTTGCCTCACATTTTTATGCAATTGTTTTGTTCACCCCACTGAATTAAAGCTGAAAGTCTGCACTTCAACTTCATCTGAGTTGTTTCATTTAAAGTTCATTGTGGTAATGTACAGAACCAAAATTAGAAAAAAGTTGTCTCTGTCCAAATATTTATGGACCTAACTGTATAACAAGGCACTTCAGTAAACAATACAAACGCATTAGTGAGTCTTTATTGTTTGTTAATTTATTTTTATTTTTAAAGTTGTGTTTTTTTAATTATATTTTTCTTAAACGATTAAAAAAAAAACACTTTATTTTCGTCCCAAGCAATGCTGGGTATTTCAGCTAGTATATTTTAAAATTTTACATAATTAAAAGAACTGTGTGTGTGTGTGTTTGTGTATGAGAGAGAAGTGGTGAAGAGACCAATGTTTACTAAAAACAAAATATTTATATGCCATATAATTAATAAGTCATTGGTGTATTGTGCCTGGGTGTGTGTGTGTGTTTTGCTCATACAGAGAAATATTGATGTGACAAATAAAAGCTCTGTTCATTCTGACATAGTCCTGACTAAAAAGAAAACACCACAGTATTCTAGAAAAAATGAAATATCGATACAAATTGAGTATCACCACATGGTCTAAACATATTGCAATACATGTATAACCATATTGCTCAGCCCTAAAACAGATGCAAAGGAAATTAGTACAAAATTAAAATGGTAAGCGTGAGCCAGGCTTAAATTTTATAATCAAAAGTACGTCCTGTCTTTTAACAAAGCCAAGAATCTTAAACAAAAATTGAAGCCAGAATTCTTTGTAGAAGAAACTCAAACATGAAAACACTCACCAAGAAAGAAGTCTTTTGTTTTTATCCAAAAAACAAGAAGCGAGTGGTGCTGTCTTTTATCCTGTCGACCCGAGAACATCACAGATAATGGGCTTCTGGTCATCCCATAGCAGCAGGTACTCTAGCAACAGTATACAAAGATCCAATAAAATGGCTGCTGTCTTGAAAAACAAAATGGCATTGGAAAAACCACAAACCAAAATCAATTTTACAAAATGTTAATCTCACATGAAATTCAAGCGCAGAAATGAAATTTGTGTTCAAAACCTGAAATGGGAAAAAGAAAATTTGAAAAGAAGAGGCATAACAATGACATCCATCCATCCATTTTCCAACCCGCTGAATCCGAACACAGGGTCACGGGGGTCTGCTGGAGCCAATCCCAGCCAACACAGGGCACAAGGCAGGACATAACAATGACAGCAATAATTAAATATGGAACCCCAACTTGACACAACCCCGCTGCATTTATTCAAAACATTCTGACATCTTGGGTGAGGGTGAGCACAGTGGTTACTGGCCATCTAACCACACTTGTTCACACAGACTCTTGAGGACTTTGTTTTATTATTGTTGCCAAGTGCAGTTGAGTCAATATCATATCACTTTACATTACAGTAAATTTGTTTTGCACAATACAGGGAAATTTATGTTTAGAACTTACTGTTCTTAGACATTTAAAAGTTAGCTAAATGAAAGTCAGGAAGACATGATTTTGCTTAACTTGGCTGGACGACTTGTGTTATTTCAACAGCCAGTGTCGTTAGGTTTTCTCAAACCCACTAGAATTGCAGCATCAGAATCTGCAGCTAACCGCTCATTGGAGGAATCCAAGTGAAAGCAAATTAGTCATTTGTATTAAAAATCATTAAAAACAAATACTTTCAATGGTTTGATTTCATGCATGTGTACAGTATGCCATTAATAATGGATGTTGTGACCAAGATCATATTTAACCAATAACATTCCTAATTAAGTCATAAAGTAATTTGCCTTCCCCTAAAAATCAACAGAAGTGATTCTGATTGGCACTAAATAAAATGAGATTTCTACACAGGCTTCTCGTTTGCCTGGTGCAAAGACAACCACAGCCCACAAGGAAGTAACAAAAAGATCAAATGGCTGAATGGTAAAGATCAGCAGAGCAGTTAATTAGAATTTCAAAGGCATTATGCATGTCATGAAAGACAATCACTATGAAATAGAGGAAATGCAGTGGCACCAGGGCAGTACCAGGTTAGAACAAACCTTAAAGGAGCTACTGGAATTCATGGCTGATACTACGTCTATTACAAAGTAATAAATAAGACTGATCAGAGGCAATGAAGATGACTGTGCCCAGGAAACAGACAGCAAGGACTTGGCACAAACAAAGTCAAAAGATAAACAGGAGTCAGAAACCAGGAAAGCACACAGGAAGCAAAACAAACCAGAACCAGAGACATTAAATACAGTATAAGAGGTAGTTAAAGAAGGCTAAGTAAGAACTCCTAACATTAAAATCACCTTTCAACACCTACTAACACTACAGAAGATACACAAAGCTGTGGTACCCATGAATAAAATTAACAACAGGCATAGTAACAGTAACGTTTGAAGTGTTCCAGGGCCACTTTGTACATTTTTTATGCTTTGTTATGTCCGGATGATTGTGCAAGTTCTCTCCATTAGAGATTGCACATTGAGCCACAGTGACCGAGTGTGTGCATGTATGTGATTGTTCTACAATGGAAACTTGTTCAGGATGACGCCCACCCTTTCAGCAACTTGTCCTGCTTGAGATTGCAGCAGTGGGACTTGAACTCAGAATGCTGCAGAGCCTGTGAGAACTTGAAATGGAGATGGCATGAGGCTCGGAGTGACATAGATCTAATAACTGCAGAAAATCCATGGATGGTGCTTTGTTTAACTTTGTTTTGAAGGTTTAATCCACCCAAGAAACCATATCTGAACTCACCAGCTCACGAATATGTCCTCTTAGCATTAGGGTGAAGGCAAGAACCAAACCTGGATTTACTTTTAATTTATGTATTTTTTAAATAGAACTTGTTCTGCCAAAATACATTTCAGATGTTCTACCACACCAGATTATGGACAACATATAAAAAGGGGATACACACAGAAGTTCTATTATTTCACTAAATAGGAGAGCGAATTTTAAAAATACTGAGATAATGACAAGAATTTGTGTTTTAAAATGTTTCACTTTTTGTCTTTAATATTAAGATCTTTTTTGTCACCAATTCTGGATATGCAAGGTTGTCCCATTATCCTGAGGTGATAGATTTAGATAAATGGTTTTACAGAAAATATCAGGAATGCATTGTTAATTTACTTTGATTTATTTTTTAACATGCTATGAATTCTAATTTTGATTCGCCTCAGTATTTTGTGTAATTGTTTTTTACAGATGCCATCATTTCATGTTTCTAAGTTTCATGGGGGCCTCTATTTTGTGTGTGGATGGCTACTATGATGATATTATGATGTGTGAGTCCCTATCTTGCACCCCAGAACAAGAGGCTGAGTCTCAGTACTTTAGCAAAACCAGCTTTATTCAGCTTGAAACAGGAACAGCAGGGTTATTTAATGCAGTGGGAGCTACCACACTCCTATACACAGACACAGCAAACAGGCAGGATTGGGGCCAGGTCAGTGGCCTAGTAATACTATTCCCTGAATTTATAATGTTCCTTGCATCACACATCGATGACAGGTGCTTATAGTGTGACCATGATCAGCTCGTAGTTGCTTCTGCACCGCTATGCTGCTGTGCTGTGAACCTACGGTTGTCTCAGCGATGGACAAGCAGCAGCCCTCCACAGACACGGCAAATGTGCTTTGCGGTGTTGTCCCGTTTTTTGTTGGGTCTCAAAAGAGTTCAGAAACCTCACAATATGTATAAGATGGGAATTAAAGTGGCAATTAAAAAGAAGACCACACAAGAGACTAGCACTTGAGGGTATCCAGCTGGGGAGGCTATGGGTAGCATTGTTGGCTTGGGCATGTTGTAAGGATACCCCCAGACTGCTGCTCCAGACATGTCCCAATAGGTGGAGACTCTGCCTCAGACCCAGGACACACTGGTGGGATTATACACTGCCTGGCCAAAAAAAAAGTCGCCACCTGGATTTAACTAAGCAAATAGGTACGAACCTCCTATTGGATAATTACTGCATGGGCGATTATCTTTCAGCTGGCAACAAGTTATTTAACCCCAACTGGTGCAATGAGTTGCTTCTCATTTCTTAAACAACCATGTTGAAAGACACATCTTATGGTCGTGGAAAAGATGTTAGTCTGTTTGAGAAGGGTCAAATCATTGGCATGCATCAAGCAGAGAAAACATCTAACGAGATTGCAGAAACTACTAAAATTGGGTTAAGAACTGTCCAACGCATTATTAAAAACTGGAAGGATAGTAGGGACCCATCGTCTTCGAGGAAGAAATGTGGCCGGAAAAAAATCCTGAATGATCGTGATCGGCGATCACTTAAACATTTGGTGAAATCAAATCGAAGAAAAACAACAGTAGAACTCAGGTCTATGTTTAATAGTGAAAGTAAGAGCATTTCCACACACACAATGCGAAGGGAACTTAAGGGATTGGGACTGAACAGCTGTGTAGCCGTAAGACAACCAGTAATCATTGAGGTAAACCGGAAAAAAAGGCTTCAATTTGCTAGGGAGCATAAAGATTGGACTCTGGAGCAATGGAAGAAGGTCATGTGGTCTGATGAGTCCAGATTTACCCTGTTGCAGAGTGATGGGTGCATCAGGGTAAGAAGAGAGGCAGATGAAGTGATGCACCCATCATGCAAGATCTTGGTGAAAAATTAATGCAACACTGGATGTAACTAAATCTTGTGACATTGCAGAAGCTTATCGAAACAATGCCACAGCGAATGCGTGCCATAATCAAAGCTAAAGGTGGTCCAACAAAATATTAGAGTGTGTGACCTTTTTTTTTGGTGGCAACTTTTTTTTTGGCCAGGCAGTGTATCTCCTGGCTGGCTTGGGAATGCCTGGGAATTCTCCAGGAAGAGCTAAAATTTGTAGTTGCAGACAGAGATATTTTGGCTGACCTGCTTGGAAAAGCAGTTAAGAAGATGAGATGAGGTGATGAGCCTAATGAAAAATAATTTAGGAAAAGACTCCTGCTTTTGACATTGATTTTTCTTCAACATCTTTGGTTTTGCCCATTAGCTTTTGTGAACGATCTTATGACAGCAGCGTTTTGACCTTTTCCAATGACAATAACTACACATTGTTTACCCTCTTAAATCTTTACCTCTAATTTTGTTTGGACTTGCACTTGTCCAACAAAATTACGAAAAAAATGCAGTTCATCATATGGACAGAATTGATCCTGCGGTTATTATACTTGTGTAAAAACTGTTTTTATTTTACAATTTTTGACTGATGCAATGTTTTATGATGATTTTATTTTCTTTTTTAGTGAATTTTTACCTTAATTTTTGCAGAACAAAAAAAGGGTCTCATAGTTAAATTACCATACAGATTTTACTTGAGATACCCCTTAGTGACCCAGTTTCTGCTTGCGGTATATAAACAAAAATAGTAATTTGCAAAAGCTTTCAGAAAGAGCCATCTGGAGGCTTCATTTGCAAGAAAACTCCCTCTGTTACATGAGCAATTTCAAAGTCCTCATTAGAGGTTTAAAAGGGCAAGTGCAAAGTGGGTTTCTGTGTCTGGCTATTCTTTCAGATCTTTTACTCAACATACAAGATAATCCATCATCCTTCTGTCCATCTCTTTTCAAATCTGCTTAATATGATTGCATCATGTAAATAATTTGCATTAATAAAGATCTGTCAGTTTCCCTGAAGCCAATACTTTGTACCTATCTGAAATATGAAATTTGTTTATTATTATTATGCTGTACTAATTCATCAATTGCCTAACCAACAGGCTAAACTCATCAAATCTTCAGGGTCCTGCGCATGTCCAGCTTAATAAAATAATATGTGTCTGTGTGTCTGTCCAGTTGCTATGTCTCTGTCATTCCACAAGATAGCGCATCACAAATATTTTTAGCAATAAAATGCATTACTTTTGTCATTCCAATAAATGGCATATCACAAACACTAACACTGCTTTACAAATTCCATACCAAATGGAAAACAGAGACACATAAATTGCATGGTGCACTGTAAATGTTAACACTGAGGTCTATGTTAAATACTTAGATTTCAACCTGTCTTAGATGGGTAGCACAGCTAGTCTATAAGATAAAACAGCAAACAAATCTAATGTAATAAACATCCATGTACATTACAAGTAGGATAACCAATACTAATTTACATATGTTATTTAATTTGATCAGAAAGAAGGAAAAGCAAAAAAAAAAACACCACAACAAACATGTATAATAACAAGAACAATGGATACCGCAATCAGTTGTCCTTTCACAATATCCACCAATAACAACATGACTGTATAGAGACTTGAATTTCCCAGTGTATACAAGCATTTTATAAATACAATTTTATTCAGTTCTTGTTTGTTTTAGCGTTAAAGATTTTGTTCCTGCAGTTTAAATTTTATTTTGACTTGTACTTACAAAATTTATTTGTATTACTGTCTTGTTTTAATTGTATAAGTCAACTTCAAAAGCATTGCGCAACTGATTCAGTTGCGATATTGACGTCAAGGAATATAAGGCTTTAAATATGGCTATAACATGCATTTTGCACATTGTTAGCATATAACTAGAAACCTGACATATGGATTATGCGACACAATTAACATAATTACTGATATTGTTTGTTGTGGTCCAGTGTTGGTCACCATAGGCTCCTATCAGAAATGTTATCTCCGTTCTGCATGAAAACATGAGACTGAAAATTTTGCTTGTTCATCACTACAAACCACATGGGGTAAGTAACATATAAACAAAAGTATCATTTTTGGGCGTAGTATTCATTAAAAAAAACATGAATGTCACCTGGGAAGTAATCTTTTATAAACTTTTTGGTGTATATATATATATACACACACACACATATACACACATATATATATATATATATATTAGAATATTCAGTTATATTTTTTATAGTCTGGTGTATTTTCTGTGTTCATCTTGATCATTGATATGGTAAGCAAGGTTTTCCTTATTTTTGAAGTCAAAGATAGAAAACAGAAGAAATAAATTGTTTCTGATGAATCTTCAAATTGTCTTGACTTATACTAAAGAACCCAATATATATAGCCTTTGGTTATGAAATTATTTATTTTCCAATTGGATAACACTGAATATATTCTTAAACAGGGCAAGAAATGAGGGAAGTACAACTTTCAGATGCTACAGTTATGGTTTGCTAATGATGATGTTATTTCCTAAACTACATCAGCATTATTATTTGAAAAGATAAAAATGCTATAATCTTTATGTAACGTTTGTTAGAGATAATGAGAAATAACTCATTATATCCAAGGATTGACAACATTAAAACAAATGGCAACAATTAGGTCCCTTCAAAGTCTGCGGAGTGCAAGCATAGAGGAAAGAAAACTTAGTACTTGTACACAGTGAAATCAGACTTTAATAACTGGAGAATGAAAGCAGCTGTCTGATCAGTTCAGGAAGGATGGCTGGCTGGCATTTTTATATAGTGTTGGTGCTTAGATACTTCTGTGTTTGCCATCAGGAAGGAGAAGCATAGAACTTTATTCAGGAGCTTACACTTTAATCAAATGAAGGGGTGCCTACCCTGAGTTAGGGTTAGGTTTCCTGTAGGTAGTCATATTCCATATTACTTGGTAATGTATGAAAAGAATAGGAAGGAAAACTGGGTTTATTAATATGTACTTTTGGCAGCAGTTTTAATGCATTTGTCCTACTTCAGCTTGTAATCTGCAAGGTGTTTAACAACCTTAGGTAGGACAACAGTTCATCAAAGGACATACTCACTTTATAGGAGGAGACTATTTTGTTCAGGGAATGAGGAACTGATACTATCCAGCAATTCAAACTACTACTAAAATATATATATAAAATGGGATGATGCATCAAAAACATTCCTGTTCTTTCTTCAGCAACACTGGCTAAAATGGAGTCCTGTTGGTAATTTGAGTGTAGAATGACTTGAAAAACCATTGACACTTTCAAAAATACACGATGCCATTAACTCACCCAACCTAAGACCTAAGATTAAGTCACTCCAAAGTGGGAAAGCTGAAGGTCCAGTGAGCTACTCATATTGTTAACAATGTTAATATAAGTCAAAGAAAGCAAAATTTTACCGCAAACATTCTGCCAAACATCAATGACTGTTTTTTTATAAGAAAAATAAAGATTTACTGTTATGACAAAAGCAAAAGTCCAAGCTAGAAGAATTGAGGAAGTGCATCCCCTGGTAATATCACAAGATCAAACCGGATTTATAAGGGACAGACACTCAGCCTCAGACCTTCAGCACCTGTTTAATGTAATATACTTGCCCAGAAAGTCCTTTTTTCTTTGGATGCAGTAAAAGTCTTTGATAGAGTTAAATGGGATCATCTATTTCCTACAATGCACAGGTTTGGGTTTGACCTTAACATATCTGCATGAATTAAATTATTCCAGCCCAGAAGCCCTCAGTCTGCATTAATAACAGAAACTCTGAATTCTTAAGATTAGAATGAGGTACTCGACAGTGATGCCCACTTTCACCAATGCCTGTTGCACTAGCCATTGAGACATAGGCTATTCATTTTTGGTAGCAACCAGAGACAAAGAGAATTATCAGAGAAGGACTCAAACAGAAAATATCACTATATGCAGATGATATTGTGCTTTATATATTTTGCCCACAATCATCTTTACCAATAGTCTTAAACGTGTTAGAAGAATTTTATAAGATATTTGAATTTAAAATTAATCTGAATAAAAGTATGATTTTCCAAGTTGCCTCTCTAGAATATCAAATTAGATTGGATAGCTCTCCATTTATAATATCAGAGCAATTTACATATGTGGGAATAACCATCAAATGTAAATATAAAGATCTTTTCTAATAAAATTTTGGAAATACCATGGATAAAATTAAACAAGATGTTAACAGATGGTCGACTCTCCATCTCACCTTAGCAGGGAGACTTAATGCTGTCAAAGTGAACATCTTAACTAAGATGCTACATTTATTCCTGAGTATTCCTATATACATAAACCAATCATTCTTTAAGAAATTAGACTCAATTATAAAATCAATCATCTGGAATTTGAAGCGACCATGCATTCAAAAAAGTTACTCTACAAAGATCTAAACAGAAGATGGCATGACACTACCTAACTTTCAATTTTACTACTGGGCAACAAATATATGTACAGTAAAACCTTGAGAATCATCAGAAACTCAAATTCTCACCGGCCTGGCTTGCAATGGAAAACAAATCCTATTCTATTTCCTCCTTGTATGGCCTGCTTTGTGCTCCACAAAACACTAACTTTTTTCAGTACACCAGTAGTCCAGTCGTCCACCAATTACTTAAAATATGGAACCAATGCAGAACACATTTCAAGGCAGAGAAACTCTTATTTTTTGCTTTTATACACAATAATCATCTTTTTCAACTCTCTCAGACATACTGAGTATTTAGCTCATGGAAACCACTAGAGAGTAAGACGTTTAGAGATATTTATATAGACAATATATTTGCATCTAATGAACATCTATGTTCAAATTCAACTTCACACTATACACTTTTCCCTTTATGCAAATTAGAACTTTTGCTCCAAGAAACCTTCCCAACTTTCCACAACTCACACCCATATCAATCTCAGAGGCCATATTGATCTGTTTTGATGAAGACTCAGACAGTATCTCAACACTATATTAAAACATTTCAAAGATTCTAGGGAATGGTGTGAAAGAGACCTCTCAATTGCATCTCAGAAAAGAAGTGGATTGTCAGCCATATATAGTATACATTCCACTTCTATCTGCCACTAAAAATCTTTCATCAATCACATTTATCTCTTTTAAAGTTGTCCAAAATGTACCCAGGGCGGGACCTAACCTGTGAGTGTGGTCATCTGGCTTCAGGATCACTAGGCCATGTGTTTTGAGAATTCACTAAATTAACATAATTTTGGACCAAGATCTCGACATACAGTTAGGTCCATAAATATTTGGACAGAGACAACTTTTTTCTAATTTTGGTTCTGTACATTACCACAATGAATTTTAAATGAAACAACTCAGATGCAGTTGAAGTGCAGACTTTCAGCTTTAAGTCAGTTTAATTCGATTGCATAAAAATGTGAGGCAACTAAAGCATTTTTTTAATACAATCCCTTCATTTCAGTGGCTCAAAAGTAATTGGACAATTGACTTAAAGGCTATTTCATGGGCAGGTGTGGGCAAGTCCATCGTTATGTCATTATCAATTAAGCAGATAAAAGGCCTGGAGTTGATTTGAGGTGTGGTGCTTGCATGTGGAAGATTTTGCTGTGAACAGACAACATGCGGTCAAAGGAGCTCTCCATGCAGGTGAAAGAAGCCATCCTTAAGCTGTGAAAACAGAAAAAACCCATCCGAGAAATTGCTACAATATTACGAGTAGCAAAATCTACATTTTGGTACATCCTGAGAAAGAAAGCAAGCACTGGTGAACTCAGCAACGCAAAAAGACCTGGACATCCATGGAAGACAACAGTGGTGGATGATTGCAGAATCATTTCCATGGTGAAGAGAAACCCCTTCACAACAGCCAACCAAGTGAACAACACTCACCAGGGGGTAGGCATATCGATATCCAAGTCTACCATAAAGAGAAGACTGCATGAAAGTAAATACAGAGGGTGCACTGCAAGGTGCAAGCCACTCATAAGCCTCAAGAATAGAAAGGCTAGATTGGACTTTGCTAAAGAACATCGAAAAAAGCCAGCACAGTTCTGGAAAAACATTCTTTGGACAGATGAAACCAAGATCAACCTCTACCAGAATGAAGGCAAGAAAAAAGTATGGAGAAGGCGTGGAACAGCTCATTATCCAAAGCATGCCACATCATCTGTAAAACATGGAGGCAGTGTGATGGCTTGGGCGTGCATGGCTGCCAGTGGCACTGGGACACTAGTGTTTATTGATGATGTGACACCGGACAGAAGCAGCCGAATGAATTCTGAGGTGTTCAGAGACATACTGTCTGCTCAAATCAGGCTAAATGCAGTCAAATGATTGGGCGGCGTTTCATGATACAGATGGACAATGACCCAAAAGCAATCCAGGAGTTTATTAAAGCAAAGAAGTGGAAAATTCTTGAATGGCCAAGCCAGTCACCTGATCTTAACCCAATTGAGCATGCATTTCACTTGTTGAAGACTAAACTTCAGACAGAAAGGCCTACAAACAAATAGCAACTGAAAGCCGCTGCAGTAAAGGCCTGGCAGAGCATTAAAAAGGAGGAAACCCAGCATCTGGTGATGTCCATGAGTTCAAGACTTCAGGCTGTCATTGCCAGCAAAGGGTTTTCAACCAAGTATTAGAAATGAACATTTTATTTCCAGTTATTTAATTTGTCCAATTACTTTTCAGCCCCTGAAATGAAGGGATTGTGTTAAAAAAATGCTTTAGTTGCCTCACATTTTTATGCAATTGTTTTGTTCAACCCACTTCAACTGCATCTGAGTTGTTTCATTTAAAATTCATTGTGGTAATGTACAGAACCAAAATTAGAAAAAAGTTGTCTCTGTCGAAATATTTATGGACCTAACTGTACTTCTCAGACAGCCTTGGTGTCACAATCACTCATAATTCATTAACAGTGATATTTGGAGTACTATAAAATGGGATTAAAATGCATAGGAAAAAATTGAATTTCAATAATCTACACCACACTAACAAACAGACGTATCTCACTCAACTGGAAGAATCCCAACCCACCTTCTGTAAATCAGTGGGTAAGCGATGGTCTATATTATCTTAAATTAGAAAAAATCTAATTCTATCTTACAGGATACAGTAAAACTTTTCCAAAGCATGGCAAGAATTCATTAATACTGTTTTTGAATAAGCATGCCGAACTTGCAACTGACTCTCTAAAGTCATTAACTGTTTTGTCATCTCTTCTTTTTCACTGTGTGTTGGGGTGGAATCCTTTTTTTTTTGTTTTGTTTTTCTGCTGTTGTTTTTCCTTTGCTTTCATTGCAACAAGTTTGAAGTAAAGCATTGTATCTGGTATGTTATCATAATATGTTTGATCTATGAATGTCACTGTAATGTTCTGGTTTTGGAAAATAGAATTAAAAAATCTGTGTTACGAAAGCGGCAAAAAAAATAAAAACAAATCCTCATGAATCCCAAATTATAAAACCATAACACAGAAGACAACAGTTGTCTAAAAAGTAGTTATGCTAGTTTTAACAGACAAAAATACACTTGAGTGTCATTTGAATAAAAATGGAAATTTAATCCATGCATATCCTGCATATAATATGGCCCAAAGGGAGCATCCACATGACAGACAATAAAAGACCTAAAATAGGTCCCTATGGGACCACTAAGACTTCTTTAAGCATTGCATATTTTTTATACCCAATTAAAACAATATAGTTCTGAAACATTAACTAGAATAAGCATATGGGGAATGTCGTAAACAGTTTTGCTGTGCGTTTAGCTGGTTTGCCTAGGAATGGCAAAGAGTTAGAAAGGATCTTTGAAGGTCATGTTTAAAGTTATTCAAATCTTGAAAATCCTGCCAAATCTAATATGTTACTGAAAATTGTCACACAGTAAGGATTGACTTGTGCCAGTCGTTTTATCTATCAAGACAAACGATTGAATAATTGAGTTTGTACGCCACGTATACACATGTATGGCTGCACTCATATCATTGACAACAGTTGTATCACTTACACAACAAAAGTATTGACACTTGGCTTTTGTTGATTTTCTTTTTAATTGTGGTTTATATTCAATTTAAAATATTACTTTTCATGTCTTCATATTATTACTGTTGCTTTTGTTTATGTTTCATTCATTAATTGTGTATCATGTCTTTGTGAGTCTATTCGTTGTGTTCTGTGGGTGGTACCCCAAGAGGCGGGGCCAACCTGACATCATCACTCCTGATACTTCCCTCTAGTTATTTAAGAACAAGAGAGGAGGATCTAAGGAACGGTGCATTGAAGTTCAGAGGAGTCATTTGAAAGTACTGATTTGGGGTTGGATTTTATCTTCTTTTGCTCTAGATGTTAGATTTTGGATTTGGCCTGTGGTTTGGAATTTGTTCATTTGGATCACCTTTTTGGGAACTATTTTTCACTCTTCCTAAGCATTTTTGTTATTTTTTTTTTGTGAATAACATTCTCATTATAAATACACTTCTGACCTTTTAAAGCCAAAACCCCTTTTAAGCATGTTTAGGCTGAAGCCAGCCAGTAGAGTTTGCGGTGAGGCTGCCTAGTGTATAGTCTGTTCTGGGTAGGCTAGGAAAGGCCACAGCCTGATTTTGTGGGTCTTTTTTGAGGACTTACTCCTTTTGCCATGTCTGAGACTCTGCATCACAATATCTTGGATGAATTTCTGCCAATTTTGATCCATTTACCAAGCTCATAAAGCTGGAAAACACATTTTTTTCCAAGGGTGAAATGTGGTATAGGGGCAATCATCCCATGACAGTTCATCCTGAACATATGATAAAACGCCTGTCCCAGATCCTCTTACACAAAAAGGATGTTTTTTCTGTTACATCTCAGCTAGGGTTTCAACCCTGGCTTGTTTTCTAATTCATATTTTATGTCGCGTTTGTTCATTTTTGATTATGTTTTACTTAATTTTGTTTATATTTCAAAGTCTTGGTGATGTTCCGTATATGTTGTGGGTGGTCCCCCAATTGGCGGGGCCACCTGCCAATTGCCATCAGGAAATGTCCTTAGCTTTTAAATCTGCAGGGTTTTCCTCAGTTCCTGGTGGTTCATTTCAAATATGCTTTGGAGTGTTTGGTGAGTTTTTCTGTGTTTATTGCAATTACTGCATTTTTGACCCTGTGTTCTGTTTTTTAACTTCGTGTTGGATTGACTTATTGCTTCAGGCAATTCCTTTGCCTTTTGTGCTCTATGGAACTTGCTTTTGCTTTAGATCATCTTTTATTTGATAAAGTTTCTTTGACGCCTTTTTTTGTGTCTAGCTGGGGTTTTCCCCTAATGGGAATTTTTTGAAACTGCCAGGACTTATGTGATTTGGGACTCTGAGTGCTCATAGCATTTTCAAGCTTGAAGGCTGTATATAATCTACTATATAACAAAAAACTAGTCTCTGTGTGTTTGTGGTCTCTCCAAGCAACATGATTGGTCTGTTTGGCTTTGGTGGCTCAGTGGTAGGCACGATGGCGTGACACATTAGGGGTGCAAAGTTCAATTCCTGATTCTTGATTTTTATTATTTTTACCAAAAACAAGTTAATATTGAGCATTACAATGACAACAAAGCAAATAAAGTACCAAGTGACATTGGGTCACTAAAAATGAATGATACATGACCCAAGTTGCCTTCAAAGATGGAAAGTATTTGCATGAATACAAATGATACATTAGCAGGGGTAAATGGGGGCCTGTCTACCATTGGTGGCAGACAAAAGAAGCAGACAGAAGGTGAGCAAGGTGCCTCAAAATGACAGAGACTGAGAAGCAGGCTTTACCGGAATGTGACTGAGTGAAGAAGTACCAGGCAAGAGAGGTTGAGACACACAGAGATCAAGGAAAGGTGTAGGAGATGTCTGACAAAGGTAATATGAGTACTTATTAAATACATTATTAAAAAAAGAAACTCCAACTGTACATCTTTGTGACACTTTCCCCTCTTATAATAAAAGTTAATATACCTCATATCCCTTTCTATGGGTCAGCATCACCTTACCAGGGGTTTGTCCAACAAGGATATGGGCATGCTATTAATTATGGAGTCACAGTGTAATGCATGGGCTTCAGAGTTTCCAGTTAAACTAAGCCCAAAATATAAATCAACTTTAGAGTTGTTTTGTTTCAGTTCAAATAGTTGATAACTTTTATGTAAATCTATAGACGAATGTAAACACTTCTGTTCCCTTCACACCCAAGTGAAAAACTGGCCACATAAGTCAAATTTTCTGAGGTTGTGCCCCACTTTGGACTGGCATTCTGTCTAGACTGGCTTCTAATCTTTCACCCAAATCTCCCAGGTTAGGCTCTGCTTCTTTACAACCATATAATGGGACAAAGTGCTCTGAAGGACATTGTGCATTGGTAATGTGCGTAAAGTAGAGAAGTTAAATACAAGTGAGCCACCTGTATAGAGCACTTAATAGTGGCAGTATACTGTATGTCTGATTGATAAATACAGCTTAATGTCATCAGCACCTGAATGAAAATTAATATGTCTCGTTAATAGTAGATAGTAGTCTTAAAAATCTCAGAATAAAGTGTACAAAGTAAGGATGACAAGTGTTTCGAGTTAAGCTTGTTATACATACTAATGGCAATAACCGCATACCGATTAGAATGTACAAGTAAGAATTTCACTGTGTACTGGTGAAATTATAACCCTATAAACTTATCTATAGCTTTATAGAAACTGGGAGGATGATATATATATATATATATATATATATATATATGCATGTTTGTCACACAAAAAATGTTTCTGATCATCAAACACATTTAACCATTAGTCAAATATAACACAAGTAAACACAAAATGCAGTTTTTAAATGATGGTGTTTATTATTTAGGGAGAAAAAAAATCCAAACCTACATGGCCCTGTGTGAAAAAGTAATTGCCCCCTTGTTAAAAAATAACCTAACTGTGGTGTATCACACCTGAGTTCAATTTCTGTAGCCACCCCCAGGCCTGATTACTGCCACACCTGTTTCAATCAAGAAATCACTTAAATAGGAGCTGCCTGACACAGAGAAGTAGACCAAAAGCACCTCAAAAGCTAGACATCATGCCAAGATCCAAAGAAATTCAGGAACAAATGAGAACAGAAGTAATTGAGATCTATCAGTCTGGTAAAGGTTATAAAGCCATTTCTAAAGCTTTGGGACTCCAGCGAACCACAGTGAGAGCCATTATCCACAAATGGCAAAAACATGGAACAGTGGTGAACCTTCCCAGGAGTGGTCGGCCGACCAAAATTACCCCAAGAGCGCAGAGACGACTCATCCGAGAGGTCACAAAAGACCCCAGGACAACGTCTAAAGAACTGCAGGCCTCACTTGCCCCAATTAAGGTCAGTGTTCACGACTCCACCATAAGAAAGAGACTGGGCAAAAACGGCCTGCATGGCAGATTTCCAAGACGCAAACCACTGTTAAGCAAAAAGAACATTAGGGCTCGTCTCAATTTTGCTAAGAAACATCTCAATGATTGCCAAGACTTTTGGGAAAATACCTTGTGGACTGATGGGTCAAAAGTTGAACTTTTTGGAAGGCAAATGTCCCGTTACATCTGGCGTAAAAGGAACACAGCATTTCAGAAAAAGAACATCATACCAACAGTAAAATATGCTGGTGGTAGTGTGATGGTCTGGGGTTGTTTTGCTGCTTCAGGACCTGGAAGGCTTGCTGTGATAGATGGAACCATGAATTCTACTGTCTACCAAAAAATCCTGAAGGAGAATGTCCGGCCATCTGTTCGTCAACTCAAGCTGAAGCGATCTTGGGTGCTGCAACAGGACAATGACCCAAAACACACCAGCAAATCCACCTCTGAATGGCTGAAGAAAAACAAAATGAAGACTTTGGAGTGGCCTAGTCAAAGTCCTGACCTGAATCCAATTGAGATGCTATGGCATGACCTTAAAAAGGCGGTTCATGCTAGAAAACCCTCAAATAAAGCTGAATTACAACAATTTTGCAAAGATGAGTGGGCCAAAATTCTCCAGAGCGCTGTTAAAGACTCATTGCAAGTTATCGCAAACGCTTGATTGCAGTTATTGCTGCTAAGGGTGGCCCAACCAGTTATTAGGTTCAGGGGGCAATTACTTTTTCACACAGGGCCATGTAGGTTTGGATTTTTTTTTCTCCCTAAATAATAAAAACCACCATTTACAAACTGCATTTTGTGTTTACTTGTGTTATATTTGACTAATGGTTAAATGTGTTTGATGATCAGAAACATTTTGTGTGACAAACATGCAAAAGAATAAGAAATCAGGAAGGGGGCAAATAGTTTTTCACACCACTGTATATATATATATATATATATATATATATATATATATATATATATAGATATATATATATATATATATATATATGGTTGAAATAGTTTACTGTCAAATAAATGCAAAGAGTACACGACACGTGTTTCGCCCTCATTCTGGGCTCATCAGGTGTACACACTCCACTGCACTCCCTCTCGGGAATCGAACCTCGGACGTCAGCGTCAGAGGCGATGCCCCTAACATTGCGCCACGGCGTGTGGTTCGTTTATTTGACAGCATGTAGATCGGGGTAATTACATTCACGGCATTCGAAGTCTGTGTCACAATCTGATATATCTGTCCATCATAAACGATTTGGAAAAAAAGATTGCCCACATTCGATATGTAGTTGAAATAGATAACTAGTCAAACCTTGAAAATGTAACTGCATTGAAAATTAAGAGCAGTAGATGACTTAACTTATGAGTAGACAGTTTCAGTGAGACCAGATCTACACTACTTACCACTTTGGTAAATCATGTCATATGTAGAAGAACACATTTATAGCCATGAGAGGGCCATAATGTAGTCTTGCTTGGAATGCTCCTTGCCCCACCTCCTGACACTGATTAGTCATGTGACTTTAACTTAATTGTGGTTGTGGAAGAAACACAATGAACTCCAAGTAGACTGTAAGTTAAATGTAGTGAAGAGTACCGATTGGCGAAATTCACTAGAGCATTTTTTCTAGAGATTGTACTGGGTTCGCTCTTCACCTTGTTTGCCAAATTTCTCCTTGAAAATTCACATGGCCAGCATATGCAAACTTGTTTTTTCTCCAGTGCCCCTGTGTTGTTGCTTAAAGTTGAACAAAATAACTGCCAGGACTCTCTGTAGCAATGGATTCTTCTTCCTTCTCATTTCAAACATCGTCTTTGAAGATTGGGGTGTTGGGAAGTCCTAATTGGAGGTCTGAGAGCTCACTGTTACACATACATTGCCTCCTGGTACTTCGAAGCTTTTATTGATTCAAGGGGAGGGGTTGCCTGTGTGGGAGGCATGGTGGCACAATGGTTATCACTTCTGCCTTACATGTGAGTTCACCTTTCTGGACACAAAAATCAGTCCTACATAGTTGGCAGACGTTCCTCTAGCCCATAAAAGACCATTTAAGCATTATAATCCAATAAAAGCTAGTTCATCTTCTCCCCTTCCAACTGACTTTAATACATTTCACTGAGCTCAGTGAAGTTCTTGAACATTTCTGTGATTTCACCATACTTGAGCTGAAGTGAATTCAGCTAATAATGAGTTTGCATTAATTTTAGTTAAATCACATTCCTTGCATGATCTTATGGACAAGAATTCATATAATTTAGCTCTCAGATTCTTAAACTATGGGTCACATCTTGTCTGAATTTGGGTTGCTCAGAGACGAGATTCACAATTGTACTCAATGGAGAAGGGTTGCATATGATTTGCAGAGTGTCTTGCAGTGGGTTGACAGTTTAAGCAAATGCCATTGCTCCAAAATGACCTGCAGCAGTGATTCTCCAAGGGGACAATCGCTCATCCCCAGAAAGACTGTCAATGCCTATTCTGGGTCTTGAAGATATATATAAAAAAAAAGGCAAAACTGGGTCACGAGAAAAAAGAGTTTAAGAACCACTGCTTAAGACCATTCTATTGCATTTCAAATTGATACGAACACATGAACATTATGACATGATAAAATGTGCCAAAATTACAGTCAGGTTCATAAGTAGTTGGATAGTGACACAATTTTGATAATTTTGGCTCTGTGCGCCACAACAATGGATTTGAAGCAAAACATTGAGGATGTGCTTGAAGTGTAGATTTTCAGCTTTAATTCAAAGGGTTTGTAAAAAATATTATATGAACTGCATAGAAAAGACATACATTTTTATACATGGCCCCCCTATTTTCAGGGGCTCAAAAGTATTTGGACAAATAACATAATAATAAATATAACAAGCCATTACAGTCAATGACTACCTAAAGTCTGGAACCCATGGCCATCTCCAAGTGCTGGGTTTCCACTCTAGCGATGTTTACCAAGTCATTATTTCAGCTGCCTTCAGTTGCTGCTTGTTTGTTGGACTTTCTGCCATCAGTTTTGTCTTTAGCAAGTGTAATGTATGTCCAATTGGATTGAGGTCAGCTGAATGACTTAGCCATTGAAGAATATTCCACTACTTTGTGTTGAAAAGCACTTGGTTTGCTTTTGCAGTATGTTTTGGCTCATTGTCCATCTGTACTGTGAAGTGTTGTCCTATCCGTTTTGCAGCATTTGGCTGAATATGAGCAGACATTATAGCTCTATACACTTCAGCATTCATCCTGCTGCTTCTGCCAGCAGTCATATCATCAATAAACACTAGTCACTGTCTTCCATTCGCAGTTATGCATGAACATGCCATAACACTGCCTCCACCATGTTTCA
Organism: Erpetoichthys calabaricus; assembly: GCF_900747795.2. Classification (NCBI taxonomy): domain Eukaryota; kingdom Metazoa; phylum Chordata; class Cladistia; order Polypteriformes; family Polypteridae; genus Erpetoichthys; species Erpetoichthys calabaricus. Next base: position 186,755,911 of record NC_041397.2, on the reverse strand, counting down.
CAGATGATCTGATATTCATCAAATCATGAGCAGCTTATTTTCCATGCTCTTCTCTTTCCATCATTCTGGTATATATTGATATTAGTTTACTTTGTCCAAAGAAAATTGTTCCAGAAGTTGACAAACTTCTAAAAAATGTTTTCTGGCAAAGTGTAATCTGTCCTTCCTATGCTTGAGGTTTACCAATGGTTTGCACCTTGTGGTAAACCCTCTGTCTTTACTTTCATGAAGTCTTCTCTTATTGTAGACTTTGGCAATGATAGGTCTACCTCCCAGAGAGTGTTCTTGATTTGGCTAAATGTTCTGAAGGGGTTATTCTTCACTAAGGACAGAATTCTACAATCCTTCAGAACAGTTGTCTTCTGTGATTTTCCAGACCTTCTGGTGCTGCTGTGTTCACTAGTACATTCCTTCTTTTAAAAAATGTAATAAATGGTTGATTTAACCACTCCTCATGTTTCTGCTCTCTCTTTGAAGAGACTGTTTTCACTTGCATGGACAGCTCTTTGGACCTGATATTGAGAGTTCACGGTGACTTCAAAATGCAAATTTCACACTTGGAATCAATCCCATATATTTTACCTGCTTAATAGTTAATGAAACAATGAAGGTTCTCCTTAAACCTGACTATGGAGCAGCTTGTTAGTCAAATGTCCATATGCTTTTGAGCCCTTGGAATTGGGGATGGGGGGGTTGGGATGGATATGGCTATGCAGAAAAACAGCTTTTGTTTCTAACAGGCTCATATCCTGTACAATATTTTTGGTAAACTCATTAAATTAAAATTCAAAGTCTTTACTTCAATCACATAATGATTGATTTATTTCAAGTCCATTGTAGTCACATTGTGTCATTCTCCAGATAGTTAAGGATCTTACTGTAAATGAATGAGGAGTCCATATTTCATTTTATCATATTTTCCAGGCTGGCCATAAAACTGCCTCCACCATGTTTCACAGATGAGTTGGTATTCTTCCGATCATGAGCGGTTTCTTCTCTTCTCCTTGCTCTTATATTTCCAACATTCTGGAATCTTAGTTTCATCTTGGAGCAGGTAATCCTCCATATTCTGAGTGCATCTAACTTCGACTGATTTAATGGTAAGCAGTCTTTACATTGCTCCATGGCAATCTGTGTATTATATGTTTTTAAAATTGAATTAAAAAAAATGTATGGGTTTAAAAGTAGTTCTGAATTAATTTAATAGCTCCTGACATTTAAAAGGTCTGACTCATCCTCAGTTTTACTCTTTGAAAATGGAGAGGTTTGAAAGGACTTTTTCACAAGTTTCAACAGACAGAATGCTGTGACTATAAACCACCCACACATAAAGCAGCAAAGTGGCAGCACATTTGAGGCAATATTGAGAATTGTGCCTTGAATTGTTTCATTGTTCATTAGCCTCCTAACAGGTAAAATATTACTTCTTTTTAAAAAATGTATTTATATTATAATCAGAAACAACAGCAAAAGTGTGCATTATCAAAGTCTCTCATGACATACAGTACTAGCTTTCCACAGGTTCACCCAAACAAACACAGAGTAGAGTATTATGGTTGTGTTTTACTTTTTTTTAAATCGGACTTGCTTTGATTCTGAAGTATGAGCAGTACAAACTTAACTTCCACCCCTTCAGTAGGCATGTGGAAAGCGCACCACAGATAAACTACAGATCAAGGGGTGACAGTAACAAAGCAATAAATATTATTCATATCAGTAAGCCTGATACGAAAAGAGCATAAATACATACAAGCAGAAGTCATTAACAGAATAATAAGTAATGCAGTGTCATGCACGTGCACATGGGAGGCAGATAAAAAGACCAACAGAAGGTAATTCCATGCCAAGCCAAGGGGTGGTGGGGTGCAGTAAACCTCTTTCTTTTATTTCTGTAGACCAGGGGTGGCAAACTCCAGTCCTGGAGGGCCGCAGTGGCTGCAGGTTTTCATTCTAACCCTTTTCCTAATCAGTGACCAGTTTTCACTGCTAATTAACTTCTTTTTCCCTTTATTTTACTAGCCCTGTTTTTAAGGATTCAGTGCTCTGAATTAATTATTTTCTTCATTAAATGACAGCCAAACAGAAATCAAATGTGAAACAAGTCAACAGTTGAGCAGCTAAATCGGGGCTTCAAACTCCAACTAATTTCACTCCAACCAGTTTCTTAATGAGAAACCAATTCTTGCTATTAATTAAACTCGTTATTTAATTCTATGGCTTGTTTCTGCTCTCATTCTGACACAGCAGACATTTCCATAACTGTTGATTTTCTGTTTTTTCTAAGAACATTGTAAAAATGTTTTGGGGACCTGAGAGATCAACCTTACTGAGACCTTCACCTTTCTTTATTTTCAGATATTGCGTGATGGCCACGGGTGAGCTGGTCATGTGGCACCTTGTTTTGTGTCTCATTATTGTTTGGCAGCTAATTAAAGAAAAACAAACAACTAAGGAGCCTGAATCAAGGTAATTCAAATTATGGAAAAAGAAGTTAATTAGCAGCAAAAACTAATGAAGAAGATGGTTAGAATGAAAACCTGCAGCGACTACAGCACTCCAGGACTGGAGTTTGCCACCCCTAATCTCGACCAAACATGTGGGCCAACAACTCACAGTCCCACCAGAAATAGCAGTCACCAACCTGAGGCCTGACCTGGGGCCTCATGTATAACGCCGTGCGAAAACTTCGCACTATAACATGGCGTATGGACAAAAGCGGAAATGTGCCTACGCACAAAAAAATCCAGATGCATAAATCTGTGTGTTCGCCAACTTCCACATTCTTCTGCTCCATAAATCCCGGTCAGCGTGAAAAGTAACTGTTTCCTTAAGAGACATTAGCTCTCTGTAAATGTGTTCTTTTCAATTGCAGCATTTTAATTAACCTAAATTTAAATGATAAAAATGTATTATTCCCCTTCAGCATGCAATAAGATGGTTAAAAGATTACACAAGAAGTAAAAAGGATAATCTAGCTCTTTACTGACGGGTTCACATGGTATTACGGATGGGAAGCCTATGACAGACTCTTTTCAAGCATGTGGGTGTCTTGACCTATGAAGTCTGCCATCTTTCGTCGCCACGCTGAAAGGATTTTCACCGGACAGAAGACATAATCTTCTGCCCGGCCTCGGACGGAAGACATACTCTTTCGCCTGGCAACTTCAAAGTGTTGGCCGTAGGTCCATCCTTATATTCGGGTTGCTCCATGTGCAGGTTCTTGGCTCCAGATCCATACAAGGACAGGAAAGGACTCAAATCCCACCTTCAAAAATACAGGACTAGCACAATGCCTACATACAGTTCTCATTCTCCCAAAAAGGCAAGAGAATGGTGTGCTGACAGAAGACAGAAATATACTAGTCTGTCTTTAGGCTGACTATTCAATTCTCCAGTTGTCTTTTAGCTCTCTAGTCCTGTGCTTGGCTCGGCAATTCTAAATACTGATGCTGTGCCCCTGTGTACCATACTTGGTCTGCCTGTATGAATGAGTCCATAACAGTGGGCACAGAGGACAATGACATTAAACTTAATAAAACATAGTATAACAGTAACACACATGCACGCGCCTGCTGCCCCACCCCAACTCCTCCAAGAATTACGCCTCTTTGAATATGCAAATCAATATAAATAGCCCTTAAGCTCAGCATTCTGTGAAAAGGCAATGGCAAAAGCACGGGGGAAAATAGAAGAATTTCAGCAAATACCAAGTGGAGGCAAGGAAAAACGTACTATTTGTTGGTTTAAACAGTGGTATAAACAACAAAAGGAAGTTGATCGAGTGACATAGAGTGTCATAGAAACTCGAAAGCTCAAGTTCACAAAGTCGCACAGTGCCCAAAATAAAAAAAGAAGTTGTCAGATATAAAAGTCGCCGTGAAAAGGCGAGTCATAGCCCACCGTCTGAGTGTCATATGAAAGCTTATTAGGGTACAGAGAAAAGAAAAAAAAATAGGGACATAGTGAGAAAAAAGCTCGAAATGTTAACTTTAATCTCAAAATTTCCACTTTAATCACGTAGTTTATTTTGTCATTAAAGTAGAACATCATAAACTTCATCTTTAAATCGTTTGATTTACTAGTTTCTCAAATACCATCGTAACTAAAGTAGCACGTTAAATGCTTCATTTTATATGTGTTCTTCTATGTGCTCTGTGTGTGTGAATCACTATGTGCTTCTTAAACAGGCTTTCTCTTCCTCCGATTGGACACAGAATCCATTACATTTGTGATATTACAGCTCTCTGAATAATTAAAATATTGAGATGTATACTTGATATCATTTTCATGATGATAGCAGTTAAAGCATGTTATTGAACATGGGAACACGGTGGCACAGTGATAGTGACAAGCCGACGCCCTGTCCAGACATTGTTCCTGCCCCCACTGCAAGATGCTTGCTGCACTGTGTGCGACCTTCGATGAAATAATTTATTGCAGCAGTACTGTCTCTCTCAAACATACTAACCCCCAATTCCTGTCCTTACTTTTCTTTCTCCAAATACTCAATCACCACACAATCAGCTCTATAATAGACGTTAAGCCATCTGTAAGCTTAGAACGCCGATTCTTCAAATCTTGTAAGGAACATTGAAATATCTTCGTAGTACACGTTAAATTTATTCTATCCATCCAGTATCGCGCCAGTCCCAGCAAGAATACAGCGTGAGGCAGGAACAATCTGTGAACGGAGCGCCAGCTCCTTGCTAGTGCTGCGACACCATGTCCTCACATGTTTATTTATTAACAATATAGATTATTTAAATTAAGTTAAAGTTGTATCTGTATAATATAATAAACAAATTTTGCTGCATTTCATCTTAAAAATGATATCGTCATCATATGTAAATGCGCGCTTTATAAAGTGGCTCAGGTTGTGCAATATTATAACTGTATCGCAAATTTACACTGAGGTAATTGTATTTATAAGTACAGACAGTTGTACAAGGAGCACTTGATGGACTGATTGAGTGTGCTTATAGTTCTTGGGATGAAACTGTTCCTGGACCACAAAGAAAGGCTCTGAAGTGTTCAATAGACAGCATGGCTGAGGTAGCGTGTGCTTGTTGTTGTATACCGATAATTCTCTTTCTGATCAGCTGCTGTACGGCTGTGATTCCCCACTCAGATACAGTGATATAAATACTCCGAGTGGTGCAGTCAGAGTAATATGGAAAAAGATGATCCGCTGTGGCAACCCCTAAACGAGAGCAGCTGAAAGGAGAAGAAGAAGGTGCAGTGAGAGTAACAACACTAAAGCAGCTATGGTATTTGGAATAGTTTGACCATTCCGTGGACCATTATATTGTTACAGGTTAATTACAATCAGATCCATTAAACTAATAAACAATATGCGGTTAATTTCAGCGTATTTATAAAGCCACGTCAGGGATGTGGATCTAAAAAAGAAAGGGAAACCACACTGGAACAAAAGCACTGCTTTGACGCTGGGTTCCGCCAGTCTGCAAAACAGAGAGGAGAACTTGCGTACACCAGGGTATGAGCTACGATGGAAATGTGCGTGGCTTTACGCCAAGTTTAGGTTTTATACATCGCGATTTGAATGTGGAAAAGTTTGTACGCAACATTTTTGTGCGTACGCACCGTTTAAACATTAGGCCTCTGGTCCTGTGGTCAAGCACACAGTGCAAGGTATACTTTGTTGAGCTCACTGTTCCCTGGGAAGATGCAGTGCAGGAAGCATTTGAAATGATATTCCGAGCTTGCAGCAGAGGCAGGACAGCAAGGACGGAATGTAAAAATCTACCCAGTGGAGGTTGGATGCAGGGGCTTTTGTTGCAACATTCACTGTAAGGCTGATGAGGGACCTTGGCATTAGTGGGCATGCCCAATGCTATGCCATTAAGGAAATATCTAGGGTAGCAGAATGGAGCAGCCAGTGGCTATGGATTAAAAGAAAAGACCCTATCTGGTCTCCCAAATAAGAAGGCTGGACAAATGCAGAGGGGGTGGTTCTGGGACGCAGATACCACTGCTGAGGCTAATGGAGACATCGTGGGCCTAGTCAGCAAAACGTTGATGAAAGTAGGAGCCCACTTGACAACCCCAGTGATGTGGCTGTCTAGCCTCCTCAAAACATCGGAAACATAGTGCGATTCCTTCTTTTAGGTATGCTGTCAGGTGTAAGCTTGGCTCAGGGAAGAGGACGCCCTTGCCTTGCATAGTTCCCAGGCACTGTGGATATTAAATATCTCATCCTGTGTATTTGAAGACTTTCTTTTATTCCTCTAGACCAAACACGGGACATTCTGCCAGGACCTGATGACATCACTTCCTGTTCCAGCCTCGATGACGTCACTTCCTCTAATCTGCCTTAATTACCAGTCAACCTCCGCTTGTGAACTCAGTTCTGTTTTGGATTCAACCTATACACAACTTTACTACCAATTTTTACTTATTTGCAGCCTTATTCATGCATGAGTGGCTGCCCCAGACCTTTTTCTGTGTCAAGGCGTTTCCTTCCACAGCAGACACCTTATTCAAAAAAGAAAAAACTTAAACAATATCCAAAAACAGGCAAATCATCAAAGCAAGGAAAGCAAGGAACGAATTGTTAGACAACACTAAAGCTAAACGTTCTAATCAATAATCAAAAATGAAGTATTAAAATAGGCTAAACACAGTTATAGGAGAAAGCACCATCCAAGCTGGCCCTCCATTACATGATTGCTAGTCCATATTTGTCATGACAATGTCCCGGGAAAAGGAACAAGCTTATAGCTGCGGGCACCCTGAACAACACAGGTGGTGCCCCAGCCAGTCCCTGACATCTTTATCTTCGAATGTGTATTTGTGTCAATATAAGAACATCTTATCAAACCATCAGACCTAAGTATTCATTCATCTGATTACAAACAGAGCTGGTTTTATGGTTTTTTAAATTTTTTTAACTAGCTGCAGCTGTGCATTCTGGGCTCAGTACACAAAATCAAATTGCACTCACAGTGAGTCCAATTAAAAAAATTAATTTACCAGTTAATTTATAAAATAATCACGAGAGACAAAATCAAACAAAGTATTGAGCAGCACATTCAAGGTTCTGTGCACTTATTCTTCATTGGAATTTCTAATGTGTGTTAAATCAGTGATGTCCCTTTTCATATGTGTGTTTTAATTTTGCTGTCACTGTTTCTGATATACTGTAGCTAAATCATGTAGTGTCATTTGCATGGGCCAAGCAAAACTTTCAATATCAATAAGTGGGAGAGGAGCCAACAGCTTAATAAGAAATGAAAATGTTAGATTATTAACATAAAAAATCAATACTAAGAAGCACTAAAAAGCTGCACATGAAATTGAAGATAGCATTTAAGTACCACTAGGCAAAAATCTTACAAATCAAATTGTTATCTCAAATATTTTTTTTATATTGTTAAATTATGTTATAATTATGGAGGTGATTTAATTTTCATTCTACCTCAGGGGAATGGCAGCAAGTAAGTCCCAAGACCCAAAGAGAGACAGAGAGAGACAATGTTTACAAACAATGGTATGAAGGCAAAAATTGAAAACAAGCCTAACATGACTTATTCTTTTCTTCTATAATGTTTTATTATAATGCTTCTCTTGTGTAAGTAAAAAAAAAAAATCTAACTGACAAAAGGCAAAATATGATGCCAAACGTATTGTCATGCAGGAAGTGTGATGTGTGGTGTATCTGGCAGGGACAGTTCTCTACCAGAAGGACCATGGGTGAGAGCTTATCTAGGACATTATCTCACTAATGCTAGAAGGCAGACCCCCTGGCTTGTAGCGGGGCTTCGGGTTGGAAGCATGGAAGCTCAACCCTGCTTGGGCCCGTGGCCACCACCAGGGGGCTCCTGGACAATTCATGAGCCCTTGGTTGCAGCACTTCCGCCACATCCAGAAGAGCTGCTGGAAGAAGTTCATCATGCACCTGGAGCACTTCTGGGTGCCATACAAAAGGCGCCAGCAGCCACTACTCCGGGAGCCAGCGTCAGGAGGAGGTGGACAAAGCTTGCTGGAGGAGGAGTGGAGGCGAAGAGAGAGAAAAAAAAGAGAGAACAGAAGTGTGTTTGGTGCTCAGTCATTAAACCATTACTTAAAAAGTCAGACCTTGACCCACATATACTAAATAATTATAGGCCTATTTCAAATTTACCATTTCTCTCTAAAATATTAGAAAAAGTAGTCGCCAGTCAGCTTCAGACACACCTTACACATTACAATTTATTTGAGAAATTCCAGTCTGGTTTTCGCACTGGTCGTAGTACAGAAACGGCACTAACATGGGTTGTAAATGACATTCTGATATCCTCTGATGAAGGAAACTCCACTGGAAACTCCATTATGTTGTTGGACTTAAGTGCAGCATTTGACATCATCGACCATTCTATTTTACTGCACAGGCTAGAAAATGATGTTGGGCTTACAGGCACCGTTCTCGCTTGGTTTAGTTCTTACTTATCAAATCGATTCCAGTATGTACAGAAATGTGCTGACAGTACTCCATCATTATACACAGAAGTTCAATATGGTGTCCCGCAGGGCTCAGTACTGGAACCTTTACTGTTTTCACTGTACATGCTTCCACTGGGATCTCTCATTAGGAAACATAATGTTAATTTTCACTCGTATGCAGCTGACACCCAGTTATACCTTTCATTTAAATCAAATGAAGTTTCTCCAATGTTGTCTTTAATTAGTTGTGTTAGTGAATTAAAGGAGTGGATGAATGAGAACTACTTGTCTTTAAATACAGATAAAACAGAGATGTTAATTGTTGGAGGGAATGATGCTGATCACAACAATATTTTGTCATCATTTAACTCAGTTGGAATCCCAGTCAATTTTACTGAATCAGCCCGCAATCTAGGAGTTATCTTTGACTCTAGCATGTCATTTAAAGCGCATATTACAAAGTTGTCCAAAACATGTTTCTTCCATCTTAAAAATGTTAGGAAATTAAGGCGCTTTTTAAATAAACAGGAGAAACTAATTCATGCATTTATCTCTAGTAGGATTGACTACTGCAATGCAGTGTTCACTGGATGTTCAAACTGTTCTTTATACAGCCTCCAGTTAATCCAAAATGCGGCTGCAAGAATTATTACAAGAACAAGAAAATACGAACACATAACTCCAGTTCTTAAATCCTTACACTGGCTCCCGGTTAAGTTTAGGGCAGATTTCAAAATCCTTCTTTTAACATATAAAGCATTAAATGATCGAGGTCCGGCTTACTTGTCTGAACTTATCATGACTTACAAATCTGAGCGCACATTAAGATCTCAAGATGCCGGTCTACTTATGATTCCAAGGATTAATAAAATAACAATGGGAGGTCGAGCTTTTAGTTACAGGGCCCCTAAACTGTGGAATGGTCTGCCTGCTACTATAAGAGATGCCCCTTCGGTCTCAGCTTTTAAATCCCGGCTGAAGACTCACTACTTCAGTTTAGCATATCCTGACTAGAGCTGCAGATTAACTGTACAGACTGCATCTCTGTTGTTAGTCATTAGCACTTAAACATAAGTAACATGACAGTTATAATTGTATACTAACCCTCACTTATTCTGTTTTTCTTCTCGGTACTCAAATGTGGCACTTGGTGCCATGGCCCACCTGCCAAGTTGTTTTGCCTGCCTAAGGAAAAGTCATCCCAGATGGAGGATCGCAGGAATCGTGGGAAAGAGGGGTCCTTTCATCGGATTGGCTGGCTCAGCACTGTTTCAACCGTGGAATGGCCAAATGGGGGAGGCAGCTTGAAGGATGAGGTCCCCAGGACTCTACACAAATCCAAATCCTATTATGGGATATATCATCTACTGTTAAATTCTGCTCTGTACTTCTAAAATTTATATTTTTTATTTCTTACTATATTGAGAAATTGTTCTGTTCTGTGTATTGTATTGTATTGACCCCCTTCTTTTGACACCCACTGCACGCCCAACCTACCTGGAAAGGGGTCTCTCTTTGAACTGCCTTTCCCAAGGTTTCTTCCATTTTTTCCCTAGAAGTTTTTTTTGGGAGTTTTTCCTTGTCTTCTTAGAGAGTCAAGGCTGGGGGGCTGTCAAGAGGCAGGGCCTATTAAAGCCCATTGCGGCACTTCCTGTGATTTTGGGCTATACAAAAATAAACTGTATTGTATTGTATTGTATTGCTCTGTATTGTGCTTGAGGACTGTGCTATACAGGTGGGAAACGGGGAAATGCGTTTCCTACCTGGAAAAAATAAAAATACAATAAAAGCGTGTGTGCTGAACTTGTGTCCTGCGTCTGTCTGTCTGATGGGTTTGGGCGGCAGGAGCACCCTCTGTAGGCCACAGATGTCACAAACACAAGAGCACAAAGGCCATTTGATTTCCGGATCAACCGAGACTACTGATAAGTCTTTTACAGTGGTGTGTGTTACAATTAGATTTTCTGAGTACTAGCTCTGTGGCTCTGATTCTTTGACTAAGATTTTGATTATGTTAATTTGGCACTGAAGAAAGATAGATAAGACTCCCAGTTTCAGATTAGGCTTGGTATTTGATTTTCGGTTCATCTCTTGGTAGCTATTTAAAATTCTTGTGGTGTCTCCACTTTGCAATAACTGCTTTTTTTCTACGAATGAGCAGATTAGTTGCTGTTTCAGTGAGATCTTTCTGTATGTCATAATTGCATTCTTAAGGAAAGCCTCAAGTTGACTTCTGCTTTGTGGGTCATATTTATGTAATAGTTGAAAAATGTTAAATAATTCCACAGTTTGCTCTTCCTTTTCTATGTGTCCATTAAGCTCAATTTATTGCATAGCCCAACTACAACTAATGTTACCTTAATGTGCTCCCTGTTGTTTTCAGTCAGTTGAGAGCGGACTGTTTTCTGTTGGGACTGATTAGCACCAATTGCTATTCCTTATAAAGTGTGTCACAGGTGGCCAGGATTATTACCTGGCCGGGACGCCAGAAAGGACCGGAAGGTGGCAAGAATAGCTTCCGGGCCACAAGGGCACAACCGCCATGGAGCAGGAGAGGACAACAGGAAAGGAGAATGAACTTTCGGACTTGTTGGGACCCGTGGCCACCGCCTGGGGGCGCTTTACACCTCGTGGGTCCCGGATGTTGTTACTTCCGCCACACTCTGCAAGAGGATGGACGTCATTTGCCACCTGGAGCACATCCGGGCGGGAATAAAAAGGGCAGCCTCCTTACAGTCATTGAGCCAGAGTCGGGAGTGGGAGAAGGACAAAGCTCCCTGGAGGAGGATAGAGGCGGCCAAGGACTGAGACAGAGTTGAATTGTGGTGATTATTGCTGAGTGCATTGTGTGTTGTGGTGGATTTGTGTTTATTTAATGGAAAATAAACGTGCGTGTTTTATAAAGATGTGGTCTCCGACTGGTGGTGTCCGGGCAACTATCACAATGGCGCCCAACGTGGGGCCTCCCACTTACTATCAAGAGGGGGACCCCTTAAATAAATTTTTTGTGAACTGCCCGGTACCCCAGTCAGCCATGAACACGCCCGGTATGGCGCCAGTCCACACACGCACCGCGGGCATTCCGCGAATCGCCCTGAGGCTGCCGGAGACTCTCCAGTGTGCTGCTTTCCACCCAAGGGGGTTGAGAGGAGCCAGCCAAGGCAGAGGAGAAGGGGATTCCCCAGCGTCCGTCATCGCCGGAGGGACTGCAGAAGGCACCAGCACTGAATTGTTAGGAGGTGCGTACCTGGAACCATGTCAGTGGCTGGAAGGTGCCTGTCTTGTCCGCGAAGCCGGGACAGCGTCGCTAGAGGAAGGGGAGGATACGCTGCGTCTCAAGAAGCCGAGGCAGAATGGCTGCAAGGAGTCTCACAGATCCCTTGGGAGAAGAGAGCAGATGGCTGAAGACCGGAAGTCCCGCCCCGTGACAGGCGAGAGATTGGACGGCGTGTGCCGTGGGCCCGTCGGTAATTGGCTGAAGACGGGGCAGGCGAACGTCCGTCTCGAGCAAGGGGAGGATCCGGTGGAACCCGGAAGAAAGCATGGAGAAGAAAAGCCGGTGAGTAGGAATGATTTACAATAAAATCCTCCACTGGATGAAACTGTATTTTTACCTACAGATCCAAAAGAATCGGAGACGTGGCTTCAATTAGCGCAGGGGATCATGCAGGTGGAAAACGACCTCCGTGTATTTAAAGAAAAGCTGGAGAGGAAGGCGGTCGCGTCACAGAAGACCGAACGTCACAGGGCGGATGGGCGCGACACTGGAAACTTTGGCTGGAGGTTTGTGACGGTAAAGGTAAGCAAAACCGTTACCGGAGAAAAAAAGGGAGGTGCGAGCGAATTCGTTCCTGGATCGCGTGGTTACAGGGACTTAGTAGCTGCATCTCCGACAGAGGGAGAAAAAAGAAAGGCTGATCGCTGGGAAGGGGTGGAGCCAGGACGCTGGCTGATTAGTGCCCAGGGTTCTAGTGCTCTACCGCCAGAGTCAGCATCACGCTCGCGTAAGTTTGTAGGGGCACAGGCGGAGGAGAAAAGCCGGGAGACGGACAAAGCTCCCTGGAGGAGGATAGAGGCGGCCAAGGACTGAGACAGAGTTGAATTGTGGTGATTATTGCTGAGTGCATTATGTGTTGTGGTGGATTTGTGTTTATTTAATGGAAAATAAACGTGCGTGTTTTATAAAGATGTGGTCTCCGACTGGTGGTGTCCGGGCAACTATCACAGTGTGTATTTACAAAGTGCTGTCCCATGAGTTTTTCATCTATTGAACAAGCCTGATGCATCAATTCCAGCCTCTGAATCCCCAAGTAAATTGGTCCACAATTATAATATTTAGAAAATGTCTACACATTATGCAAAAAAGTACATCTTTTGATATACTGTATTCCAGCCACACATTGTATCAGTTGTACCAATGAGCTGCAAACCTTACCGGCTGTAACAGAAGTTGTAAACCTTAGCACAGGGCGAGTTAGTGGCTTGTCAGTATCACACAAATCTATAACCATGACTGTTCCTTTAACATTTGGTGGTAGACTTTCCAGTTCAGTGTTGATAAAAACCCATTGTTAAAGTTAGCACAGCTAGCAGTATGGTTTTCACTCGTCATTGATGCATCACCAAAATTTTTTGTGTTGACATCAGACTCTGGAAAGTATTGCAGCTCTGTGTGTCTTCTTTTGGTAATAAAACCTAAAAGAGTTGCTTGTCGACAAACTGTTACCTCTTATCTAACTTTGTTTAGGTTGCTCTCCAACAGGACATCTCTAAATAACAGGTAAATTCAGCAAGGTACCAGTTCATCGCCTCTTCCTAACCTTTAATGTGATGAATGTTTTTGTTTTGTAAACGTCAACGTAATTTTATTTTCTAAATTTGTTAGGTAGTCATACACAGTTAAAAAAAAAAAAAACAAACAAAAAAAAACATTCATGAATATGCTTTCCATATGCTTTGTTTAAGAATTACTTTATCATTATAACAGAGTATTTTAAAATTGGTGATTTTGCTGTGTCGGTTATTATTAACTAGACATTAAGCCCGTTACAACAACGGGCGCTAGAACAGTAGTGTAAAGTAAAATAATAATAAAAATAAAATTGAAACGTATATGACCATATAGTAAGTATAATTAATATTGCCTTAGTGTAAAACTTTGTAACAATCTGTAATACACAATATCTGAAGAAGATATTTAGGAAAAAAATTTATTTTTTTACCTCATGAAATTTTTCTATAAAATTTCATTATAGACAACATTTCTTGTAAATATTCTGTCTGAGTTTGGCAACAGTTTGCCTTGTTCAGGTCCATCTACAACCTTGACGACAACATCTTAAAAACTTCTAACTCTTGATAATGCAACATGTAACTGACCGTGGCTGAATACTGGTTCTGGCAAATAAATGACAACTTTTTCTAAGGTTTGCCCCTGAGCTTTATTAATTGTTATGGCAAAGGCTAATGTAACTGGAAATTGTCGCCTTCTTAAGGTAAAGGGTAAATTAGTAGAGGATGGAGCCAAATCAATACGGGGAATAAAGACCATGTCCCCTTCAGCTGAACCTGTTATTACTTGAGCAATGATGAGGTTTCTTTTCAAGTCTTTAACAAAGAGGCGGGTTCCATTGCACAAACCTCTTTTAGTGTTTATATTCCTAAGGAGCATAATTATTGCTCCCTATTTAAGGTTCAGTTTATGCCTCGGCATTCCTGTTGGAGTTAGCTCATTAAGAAACTCAATAGGATAGTTCTGCATATCTTCCTCAGTTGAGTCATCAATTGAGTTTGAGCTGAGGAATGTCACAGTATCTCCTTCCAAAATGTTTAGCACCTCTTCATTTATGGTATTAACATCAGAGTTCTTTGGGCAAAGAATAGATTTTTTTGCTATTTTTGAGACTTCGGCAACAGGAATACTTTCTCCAAATAAGTCTTTGACGATATCTCCTGTGCATAAAATTTTTGAAGGGATTTCAATTATGTCTTCAGGCAAACCATCAATGTGTGGTGTATCACCATTGCCAACTTGGATCAACCAATTTCTGAATTCAGTGTCGACTGAATGGATATTGTTTGTAAGGTTAAGTACTTGGAAGTTTTGCCACAGTTTATTATACTTTATACATGCTTCGACAATTTTTGTCCGGTCACCATGAGGAACCACGGGAAGTGTTTGCCGAAAATCTCCACCAAGTAAGAAAACTTTTCCTCCAAAGGGTTTGTGGTTATCCATTATTTGTTTGAGCAGTGTGTCGACCACTGCAAGCACGGCCATAGTACACTCACCCCAAATGAGTACTGTAGATGATCTCAAATTTTCAGCATCAGCAGAATTGAGGCACATATTTGATATTGAGTTCTCAAGTATCGGAATAGGTAATTTGAACTGAGAGTGGTATGTTCTTCCACCTTGAAGAAGATTGGCTGCTATACCTGTGGAGGCTACAGGGAGTGCAATGTTACCTTCTCCACGAACTGTGCTGAGAAGGGTTTTGTAAAGATAGGTTTTACCACTACCTCCTGGACCATCCAAGATAAAACAACGGTGGCAAAGGTTGTCATTTTTGCTTGCAGACAATATTTTTTGTAAAGCTGATTTTTGTTCTCTGTTTTCTCCATTTGTTCAGCTGTGTGTTTTTGAAATTCCTTGTCATACATATTCGAAAGTAGATCAGTATTTGGTATTGTGTAAGGAAATCCAAAATCTTCACAGGTTTTGCCATGTAGTAGCAGAATGTTGGATATTTCTTTAAGTGCAATGTTACGACATATTGTGCAATCATCATTGTGTTGTTTATGTTTGTGAACTAAATCCTCAATGAGGTATCGCTCATATTTTAGGAAAAGGTCATTCATATAATGATGCAAAAACGCAGATATATGCAAATAATTCCCTAACTTGTTTAGGCATTGTGAATTGGACAGCATCTTCCATAGTGTTTTCCCACACTTGATCATTGTTAATAAGTCCTTTAGCTTTTGCGCCCTCTCGGAAAGTGGGATAGACATTTCCATGTACTGTCCTCAGATCTTCAAAGGATACTGCACCCGGAACATGCAGCAATACTAGACGCAGACAGTAGAGCTCTGTATCTGATGTAAAATTGACAGAATACATTCGTCCAATAACTTTTTCTGCACCACGTTGATGTAATTTCCAACTACAATTTTCAGAGTCAAACACATAGTACAAAGGAATGTCAGAATATAATATGTTCTTTGCTTCGTCATTTTGTTGATTTAATTTGAACCAAGCTGTCAACTGAGTATCACGGTTTGAAGCTCTCTGTACCGTTGTGGTAATGTCATTTGGGTTGAAAAACACTAATTGTTCTTCAGGCAGATGCACTGGTAATCTGTGGATGGTATGTGATTGATAATGCATTTCAAACCTATTCAAACGCCATGCTGCCTCTGGAGCGCTGACATACCTTGAATTAATAAAGGTCTTAATTTCATCGTGATTCAAAGTACCTTGTTCTTGAATGACAACGTTAGCACAATCATGACCTTGGTATACATATTTAAAAAGGTATTTGACGCTTTTCACTGATGCACAAGTTTCATCATTAATGTGGCAATTGTACTTCAAGGCTAGGTAAGGATTATATGGTACAACCCAACTGTTATCAATTTTCATTCCGTTAAGAATTATACTTTGGCCTGTATTTCTTCTCTTGTACTTTGGATAGCCATTGCTGTTAGCAATAGTTTTTATTTGGAATTCCTTTGGGAAATCCTTAGAGCATTTGTCATTTGTCATACATGAAGAATTAGGATTGAGTGCTCCACATGGTCCATGAATCATATGTTTTGTTACAATTGCATGTAAGCGAGGAGTGATTTCTATATTAGGGATTTCAGCAGAGACAATTTTATCTATCCGTTCTTCATTTTTTGGTTTACAGCTTTCTTTAAGAATGAGAAGTATGTGAGCATGTGGTAAACCTCCATCCATCCATCCATTGTCCAACCCGCTGAATCCGAACACAGGGTCACGGGGGTCTGCTGGAGCCAATCCCAGCCAACACAGGGCACAAGGCAGGAACCAATCCCGGGCAGGGTGCCAACCCACCGCAGGACACACACAAACACACCCACACACCAAGCACACACTAGGGCCAATTTAGAATTGCCAATCCACCTAACCTGCATGTCTTTGGACTGTGGGAGGAAACCGGAGCGCCCGGAGGAAACCCACGCAGACACGGGGAGAACATGCAAACTCCACGCAGGGAGGACCCGGGAAGCGAGCCCAGGTCCCCAGATCTCCCAACTGCGAGGCAGCAGCGCTACCCACTGCGCCTGTGGTAAACCTCTCTTTTGAAATTCTATCACGTAGACCATTGCTTTTAGGACTCCAAAAATATGTGTTTTATAGATATCATCGATTAGAGCTTTCAGTTTTAGGTGAAATACTCTTGCAACCAAATGTGGTTGTCCATCAACAGTTTGACTATGTTGTACAATCTCTTCCCATTTGGGATTGCATGTCATTGTAATAAAAAGATCAGGTTTTCCATATTTTCTGACAATTGCCATAGCATCTTGATAATTTTGTAGCATGTTTCTGGGGCTACCTGCAAATGAAGAAGGCAAAATATACATTTTTCCAGGACTCAGGCCTGCTTCATTGGCTTCATTAAGTAAATGGTCCATTAATCCTGAGTATTTTCCAATGCGCAATTTAGGCTGATTTTGGCGTATATAATTGAGTCTGTTGGCTTCTGTTTTTACATATGCATCAACTATATACGTATTGCTGTGTAAGGCGGCCAGCATTTAAGAAGGGGTTAAAATCCTCTCTGATGAAAAGACGGTAACCGTAGTATTGCATTTGAGTGACTCTAACTCTAGGATTGCGTGACTGGTTTCCTAAAGTTAATAAAGCTTGTGGGCTCTTTTGCAAAGGTATGTCAATTCCCCAGCTTTGATCCCCAGAGGGGAATAACAATGGGTTAACCATGGGTTCCAAATTAGGATCAAGGACACTAATTCTTTGTGTTGTTCTTTGGTTTGTATTATCTTCAGTTGGTCTGCAGTGTATAAGAAGATCTCTTTCAAGTGGTGGTTCTCCATCATCATTTTGAAAAATAAAAGCAACCTCATTATATTTAGGTGCGTTATAGTGCCTTTGGTCATTTTTGCGATCTTGTACTATTGTCATGGACACTTCCTTAATAACATTGCCGGTTTTGGCGGCATCCTCTTCATATTCTTTTTCAACTTGGTACAACATTTTGCAGGCCTCTGCAAAAGGATTGAATTGCGCCATAAATGTACTTAATGTATGCATAAGCTCTGTATTTATTCCTGAGTTGGCAGAAATTTGCATTCCTTGCTCTGCAGCTTCAGAGGGATCTAAAATGTATAATTGTGCAAACTGTCTGTTTTGGTCCTGTTGAGGATGCAGTGTTCCTGCTCTGTGACAAATCGAACCGTGGATTCGGAAACAGCATGGCCCATAGCCAGGAGGCGGAGTAATGTTAGCTCCCATAGATGCAAATGCCAGAGCACTATTTATTGACCTTATATTTTCCATGAAATTTTTGCTGTAATGATGCTGACCCGTCATGAGCTGTTGTATGAAAGGATTTGTTCGAAGTGGTTGAAGATTTACTTTTCCTTTTGAGCAACACTGTGTAAATTTTTGATCAGATGGTCTTTCTGCTTCAAAATGTTTTGCTTGACAAAAATTGCATATGTGATTTAAATCTCCACATGTGTGGGGTATGATGTTACTCTCATTAATATTCACCATATCATTTATAAGTGCCATTGTTTTTATTATGGCCCTTGATTCTTTTGTTTCCACTTGTTTACTCCGGGCCAGTCTTTGTAATTGTGCATGTCACAGACGTTGAAATTCTCGTTCTTCTGGAGTAAGACTTGCTCTAATAGCTTTTTGTCTTTCGGCATCTCTCTTACGTTTTTGTCTTTCTCTTATGTCATTTATCGTCTCCTCTGTGGCTGTTGATTGATGTGTTGTGTGTGTTTGAAGATCTCTTATCGTGCCTCTCTTTATTTTAGCTTTTGCTGACGCATTGATTTTCGTTCACCCGCAGTAAGACTTGCTCTCTTAGCTCTGTGTGTTTTTGCATTTTTGTGACGCTCATTTTCCTTTTCTTCAATAGATCTATTTGCTCGTCTTAGTTTTTCTCTTTGTGAATTTTTTTACGCTCATTTTCCTGTTCTTCTATAGGTTTGTTTGCTCTTCTGAGTTTTTCTGTTTTAGCGTTTTTCTGACGCTCATTTTCTTTTTCTTCAATCGATCTATTTGCTCGTATTTTTCTTTGTCTTTCAGCCTTTCTTTTGTTGATATTTACTTGCTGAGCTGACCGTTCTTCCAGGAGATGTTTCTTATTTAGGATTTGATTGTCTGTGTCTTTTGTCCTACTTGACGTGTCCTTTTTTTTGGGTGGCATGTTAGTAGATGGTCACAATTTAATAGGTCCCGCCCTCTCTGTCTTGTGTGACGCGTCAGGCGGCCTTTGAAGCATCTGCTTTGAAGCAGCGCACCGTGTCCCGCGCTTTAGGTCTTACCTCATATACCGAAATCCGATTGGATCGGCCGCGCGATATTTAATAGGTCCCGTCCTCTCTGTCTTTCTGTCTTGTGTGACACGTCAGGCGGCCTTTGAAGCATCTGCTCTGAAGCATCACACCGTGCCCGGCGCATGCGCACTTCACCAGAAGACACACACACACGGACACATGGATGCACACAGGGATTTTATTAAAGAGGATTGGTATTTTAATCACGGGAGATGCATATTTAAATGCACGTTTTGCAATTTTAGCTAATTTTAATTTATTCAATTTAATAAAGTGATAAGTGACTATGTATCTGTATGTATGTATCACAAGCATTTGTAGTAAAACAAATGCATTGCATTTGTCATTTTGACAGATGGTGCATCACAAACATTTGTACTAATGCATTTTATTACTACAAATACATATGATGTGCTATCTGCTGAAATGACAAATGCAATGCATTTTATTACTACATGCATTACAAAATACATTCCAATAGATGGTGCACTGCGCTGCAAACATTAACGCTTAGGCCTATATTGATTACTGTACATAGATTTCAACCCATCTTAGACATGTTGTACAGCTAGTTAAAAATAATTATAAAAAAAAAAAGTTAAGTTACAAATTAGCCTATCAGTGAAGTGAATAGGGAAAGGCCTACCTGGGGCATAAAGAAAGAGGCAAGAACACAAAATGGTGCTTCGTAATAAGAAAAATAAATAACATTAATAAAAACAAACCAGGACTTGAAGGCCGGTACAGACACTTCTGAACCTTTTAGCAGCTGTGTGCTGGCGTACAGATTGGCATCAAGCATATCCAAGCCTCCCTCTTCCCAAGCTCTTTGAAAGAATGTCATTGTATTACACCACTCAAAACTCAAATGGGAGACTGCTCCTTGACTGACTTACTGTATAGTGTATTATGCCCCCTCTTTGTTGTGGTATGGCACTCAAATCTCCAATGGGGACACTCTGCTCCAGCACTATTGGCTGATATTATATTGCACCACCTTGAAATTCCAAGGTGTTTTTCATCTTTTGTTCCTTCGAATGAATGTTTTAGTGGATTGTAGAGCTTGAAGCTCATGTTTAAATAGGGTACTGTCACTTACTGTACATGTATCTATTCAGGCAATGAACTAAAGAGACTAATGTAGCAAACATAAAAAATAATATACAAGTTCTTAAAATGATTATGACAGATTTCTGTTTCTGAACAGACATGAATGGAAATAATCACCCTTTCATGTCCTGGACAGTTACTGATAAACATATTCCCCAAAACTAAAAGATCAACTCCAAATAAATATGTTTGCTTATTGTGACCCAAAAATCAAGATTCATAAAAATCATGAACATTAGCAAATCATTTTGTATCATGAGATATTACACAACTCAAAGAAGAGAATATATTATGTAACACAAAATCAGTAGATTCATGACATTTTTCACAAACAAATTTACAGTCATTGATGTTTTATTGTAATTACAGTATTTTTTGCATATTGATATAAAAAAACAAACTTTTAAATATCAGATTGTCTGTCTATAAAATTGTTAATGTGAAAAAGCTGAAAATGTCTAAATGAAAGCAGAGCTTAGTTTTAGCATTTCAATGTAATAATGGTTTTATATATCTGCGGTGGGCTGGCGCCCTGCCCGGGGTTTGTTTCCTGCCTTATGCCTTGTGTTGGCTGGGATTGGCTCCAGCAGACCCCCGTGACCCTGTAGTTAGGATATAGCGGGTTGGATAATGGATGGATGGATGGTTTTATATATACAGTATACACATATATATTGTCACACACGTGTGTTTAGGAGGCAACTAAAGGGCTTGAATACATGTGATTCCATGCCAGACCAGGGGGTGGCGAAGTGCACTCATTTTCCCTCTTGATCTTTTGCAGACCATTCTAGGGAAATCCTGCCCGGCTCTGGGACAGCCAACGACGTCACTTCCAGTTCCGGAATTGATGACATCACTTCCTCCACTGGCCTTTAAAGCTGCCATCTTGTCTCAAGAGAATCAGTTCTGTTTTGGACTCAGTTGTATGAACATGTCTTGCATTTTGAATCAGTTTTGCAGCCAGGAACAATTATACGGGTGGCAGCCCCAAACCTTCTCAACGTCTTTTGGTCATTTATGGAGAAAACAAAGAAGAGAACGGGACCGGACCTGAATCATGTCCAGGTGGGAGAGTACCTGGGCCGAGCTTTCGAGTGGGGATTGTGTCTCGGATTTCGGAAAGAACCGGTGCAGACTCCGCTCCCTTTGTCTAGTTCCGGGCCACCTAAATCAAATAGGGAGAGTGACGATGGGACACACAGACGTGGGCTGGTTTCTATGGGGGAACTGATGGGGACTTATTATGCTCTCTCGAAGGAGAGAGCTGTCCTCCCCACCAGGGCTAAGGCCCCAGAGCAAAGTGGGGATTCCCCAGACCAGCAGGTGAGGAAAGTACAAGAATGGAGATTTGACCCTGAACGGTCTACCCAAGCTTGATGCTCTCTGGGAAGAGGTGGCAGGTTGGTTAAGGCCAGCTGAATGTACCACCTTCCAAATAGTCAAGAAAGTGGCCTGCTTTATATTAATAAATAGCCTGCCAGAGCATTTCACCCAGCCGGTCTGAGGAGAATTTTCTAATGTAAATGAGCTCATTGAAACATCTAGGGCAGCCTCGCAATTTGGGAGAGCAGAACGGTCCTTAAGCGGACGCCGTAGAGATTATGTCCCTCTTAATCTGCCCTCTCGGCATAAACCGGAGTTTGTTCCGGAGTCCCTGATTCCGCGGGCGTGACCCTCGCTCGGGAGCGAGGCGGAATGTAAATGGAGAGAGAGTGGTGGATTGTGTGCACTTTCAAACCCCTTGTTAATGGCTCATACAGGAGCTTCGGGAGTTTCTACCGGGGGATCGAGTCATGGTGTTGGTTCCCGCCTCCCACTCTAAACTACTTGCCCACTGGCAAGGACCATACGAAGTTAAGGAGAGAAAAGGACTCGTCGACTATTTGGTGAAACAACCCAATCGTCGACCGAGTGAGCAGATATATCAAGTGAATTTGCTGAAACCGAGGAAGGAAAGGGATCCTGATCCCACCTCCAGCCAGCCTACTCCTTCTTTGCTCAGACTAACACACTTAACTTCGGGTCTAATTTGAATACCCGACAGAGGCGAGAGCTCGAAGCAGTTATCTCGTTCGTCCCGGAGGTGGTAGACGAAAACCCCAGAAGGACCTCTCTGATTGCCGACGATATTGTGACTGAACCCGGGATTATAGTCCGAGAACGCCCCTATCGTTTTCCCGAGGCAAAGAAGGCTGAAGTGGAACTGGAAATCAAGAGCATGCTGGACCTAGGAGTCATAGAGGAGAGTCATAGTCCCTGGTCCAGCCCAATTGTCTTGGTTTCTAAGCCCAACGGGAGTTGGAGGTTTTGCAATGACTTCCATCGGCTTAATCAGGTCAATTTGATGCTTATCCAATGCCTCGAGTGAACGACCTCCTTGAGAGGCTTGGACAGGCTGAATATCTGACCACGCTTGACACGACGAAAGGGTACTGGCAGGTTCCTTTAACGGATTCCGCAAAGGTTAAAACCGCGTTTAGCACCCCTAGTCGGCACTGGCAGTATTGTGTCCTTCCATTCGGGTTACATGGAGCTCCTGCGACTTTCCAGCGTCTGGTGAACAAAGTGCTCTGCCCCCATAACACGTATAGTGCTGCCTACCTGGATGACGTTGTCATCTATTCTAGCACCTGGAAGGAACACCGACAGCAAGTCCGAGTGGTATTACGGACGCTAGGTGAAGCCAGTCTTCGAATCAATCCAAAAAAATGTTTCTTTTGATTGGAAGAAGCCAAATATTTGGGCTACCTGGTGGGTCGTGGTACTGTGAAGCTGCAGTGCTCTAAAATAGAAGCCATTTTGACATGGCCCCGTCCGTGAGCCAGGCGGCAGGTCCATGCATTTCTCGGCTTGGCAGGGTACTACTGCCGGTTTGTACCACGCTTTTCGAAGAGAGCCATGCCCTTGACTAATTTAACAAAGAAGAAGGCTCCTAACACTGTGGTATGGACTGATACGACAGAGGCAACCATCGGTGACTTAAAAAAGGCCCCGACGTCGGCACCTGTTTTAAAGGCACCTGACTTTTCACTTCCTTTTATCCTCCAGACGGACACTTCGGACACAGGTGTAGGAGCAGTGCTGAGCCAAAGCGTCGATGGTGCTGAACACCCCATCATGTTCCTGAGCCGGAAACTGCTGAATCTGGAGAACAGGTATGTGACGGTGGAGAGAGAGGCTCTTGCGATTAAGTGGGCGATTACACAGTTGAGGTACTACCTCTTGGGTCAGGAGTTTATACTTGTCACGGACCATGCACCTTTACAGTGGATGGCCCTGCATAAGAAGTCTAACCCTTGAGTCACGAGATGGTTCCTTGATCTACAACCTTATAAGTTCTCGCTCATTCATCGGAAGGGTTCTCTCTATGCCAACGCTGATGCTCTCTCCCGCGTTCACGACCTCTCGGTGCAGAACGCCCGACCCAACGGGTCTGGGCTGAGGGAGAGGCCCTGTCACACACGTGTATTTAGGAGAGAACTAAAGGAGGAGCAGAACCTTCCAGAAGGACAACCATCTCTGCGGCAATCCACCAATCAGGCCTGTATGGTAGAGTGGCCAGAAGGAAGCCACTTATGTACATGTGATTTCTCAGTTTTTTTATTTTTAATAAATTTGCAAAAACCTCAAATAAACTTTTTTCACGTTGTCATTATGGGATGTTGTGTGTAAAATTCTGAGGAAAAAAATGAATTTACTCTAATCCATTTTGGAATAAGGCTGTAACATAACATAATGTGGAAAAAGTGATGCGCTGTGAATACTTTCCGGATGCACTATATATATATATATATATATATATATACACACACATACAGTACTGTGCAATAGTTTTAGGCAGGTGTGAAAAAATGCTGTAAACAAAGAATGCTTTCAAAAATGGAAGCGTTAATCATTTATTTTCATCAATCAACAAAATGCAGTGAATGAACAAAAGAGTAATCTAAATCAAATCAATATTTGGTGTGACCACCCTTTGCTTTCAAAACAGCATCAATTCTTTTAGGTACACTTGCACACAGTTTTTGAAGGAACTTGGCTGGTAGGTTGTTCCAAACATCTTTGAGAACTAACCACAGATCTTCTGTGGATGTAGGCTTCCTCACATCCTTCTGTCTCTTCATGTAATCCCAGACACACTCGATGATGTTGAGATCAGGGCTCTGGGGGGGCCATACCATCACTTCCAGGACTTTTTGTTCTTCTTTACGCTGAAGATAGTTCTTAATGACTTTGGCTGTATGTTTGGGGTCGTTGTCCTGCTGCAGAATAAATTTGGGGCCAATCATACACCTCCCTGATGGTACTGCATGATGGATAAGTATCTGCCTGTATTTCTCAGCATTGAGAACACCATTAATCCTGACCAAATCTCCAACTCCATTTGCAGAAATGCAGCCCCAAACGTTCAAGGAACTTCCACCATGCTTCACTGTTGCCTGCAGACACTCATTACTGTACCGCTCTCCAGCTCTTCGACGAACAAACTGCCTTCTGCTACAGCCAAATATTTAAAATTTTGACTCATCAGTCCAGAGCACCTGCTGCCATTTTTCTGCACCCCAGTTCCTATGTTTTCATGCATATTTGAGTCGCTTGGCTTTGTTTCGACGTCGGAGGTATGGCTTTTTGGCTGCAACTCTTCCATGAAGACCACTTCTGACCAGACTTCTCCGGACAGTAGATGGGTGTACCTGGGTCCCACTGGTTTCTGCCAGTTCTGAGCTGATGGCACTGCTGGACATCTTCCGATTTCGAAGGGTAATAAGCTTGATGTGTCTTTCATCTGCTGCACTAAATTTCCTTGGCCGACCACTGCGTCTACGATCCTCAACGTTGCCCGTTTCTTTGTGCTTCTTCAAAAGAGCTTGAACAGCACATCTTGAAACCCCAGTCTGCTTTGAAATCTTTGGCTGGGAGAGACCTTGCTGATGCAGTATAACTAGCTTGTGTCTTGTCGCTGTGCCATGACATGAAACTGTCTTCCACACCCTCACCTTGGTAGCAGAGTTTGGCTGTTCCTCACCCAGTTTTAAGCCTCCTACACAGCTGTTTCTGTTTCAGTTAATGACTGTGTTTCAACCTACGTGTGACACTGATGATCATTAGCACCTGTTTGGTATAATTGGTTGATCATACACCTGACTATAATCCTACAAAATCCCTGACTTTGTGCAAGTGTACCTATAAGAATTGATGCTGGTTTGAAGGCAAAAGGTAGTAACACCAAATATTGATTTGATTTAGATTTTTCTTTTGTTCGCTCACTTTGCATTTTGTAAATTGATAACAATAAACAATCATTATATTTCTGAAAGCATTCTTTGTTTACAGCATTTTTTCACACCTGCCTAAAACTTTTGCACAGTACTGTGTATATATATATATATATATATATATATATATATATATATATACACACATATACATATACATATACACATACACACACACAGTGGAACCTCGGGACACGACTGTAATTCGTTCCAAAACTCTGGTCGCAACCCGATTTGGTCATGACCTGAAGCAGTTTCCCCCCCATATGATTGTATGTAAATACAATTAATCCGTTCTGGACCGTATGAGCTGAATGTAAATATATTTTTTTTTAAAGATTTTTAAGCACAAAAATAGTTAATTATACCATAGAATGCACAGTGTAATAGTAAACTAAATGTAAAAACATTGAATAGCACTGAGAAAACCTTGACCAGGGAAAACTAACATCTTCTAACAAGGAGGGCAAAGTGCGAGGAGACCAGCACTGAGGGGTGGGCTTGTGCAGCAAGTTTTCTCTGCTCTGCGAATAAATCACTTGCTTCTTCCTCCACACAGACTTTCTAATTTTCTTCATTTCTTTCAAAATATTAAATATAAATGAAATGCTAAAGTCTATTACTATAGAGCTGTATAAATTTTTAAAAATATATAAATAAGGTTTGGAATTACATTAGTTTATGAAGTGTGCATAGATGCTGACAAAAACACATTTTCTCTGAATGTGCAAGTGGTCAATAATTTCAGTTCACAGAGCCGTAGCTGCGTAAGCATAATTGTCTTCATTCGTGCTCCACAGCACCTGTATGACAATTCATTAATAACCACCTTTCAACTTTCTCTGGCAGTGGGATCACAGATGGTGCATTCAATATGCAAAGACCTACCACAGGGAGTTTTGGGAAGAAAGACCATCCATCTTCCATGACTCTTTCATGAAGGTATCCCAGGATAAACTGAAGGGCACTGCATTTCTGCCACAATAGCAGAAAATTTCCTTGGAAAATTACATACACAGCAGGGTAAAATGTTCAGTGCCGTTTTCTCATGATAAGCTTTTAATTAGTCAGGCTGCTTTGTGTGATTCGTGTTCAAATACAAGGCTGATTTGCTTGAGTGAAATGTAAAAGATTAACCTTCCTCAAATGTTAGAATATTTGCATACAAAAAGAATTCCAGGTGCTTTTATTTTTAAGATATGTTCCTGAAAGATGAAAAGTTTACCAGGATGTGCTATGATAAAGTGATGCTTGTGTCATCACAGCTCTATATCAACAGACAGCAGTAAACTAACTGAGCCGCCACCGGCCCAGAGGTAGGCAAATACAGTTCCTGATGGCCGTAGCAAGTCTGTATGTGTGTGTGTGAATGCAAATGCTACTTAATCACAATTTTTATTTACATACTTTGGCCCTGAAAAGAATCTTAAAATGTGATCGGGCAATATGAAGGTGCAGATGTTACCTGGGGGCTACTGTCAGTGTGGAATTTGCCCACTCTCACTCTGTCAACATGGCTTTTGTCTAAATTGGCCCGGTGTAAGCCATGAGATAAGCTGCCAAACCAGTTTACATGACTTACTTGCCTGTATGTCTAGAAGTTATTTAACTTCATGCAGGCTGACAGCTGCAAAATTACAAAGCTTTTAAGCAGAGCTTCCTTTTAACCAGAAAAAACTTAGCAAATACAACAGCAGAGTGGTGACTGGTGCTGCTTCACTGATGCTCAGATCCTGCGTCTGGCCATGTGCTGTGTGGAGGCTACAAGTTCTCTTGTGTCTTCATAGATTTTCTTCTCACATCGTCAAAAATGCATAAATTGGGTTGCATTAGGCTGACCAGATTTTCATTTTGGTCTATGTGGATTAAATAAAAGATTGTTCAGGGTGTTAACCCCTTGGAGTTTCATGTGCCTTTTAAAAAAGTACATTAAACTGAATGCAGGGGGTGTTCCCCCTTAAGAGTTTCGAGCAATTACAAACAAAACATTTTGTTAAATTATGAGATGCAGTGCATAACACAGAATATCTGGTCTACCAAATGAGTGAATGTGGATGCATGTGTGTCTACATGTGAGTGGATCCTGTGATCGACTCATACTCTGTCCTGGGTTGTCTCCTGCTTTGTGTGTCTTGATAGGCGCCAACCCACGGGGGGCAACCCAAAATTTGAATTAAGCAGGTTTGACAATGTACTGTATATAGTGTGGTGGATTGCCGGCTTCTTACTCCGGCCCTCACCCCCAGGCCGCCAGGAGGAGCTCTCCGGACAGTGTGGACGTGCCCCGAGTTCCAGCAGGGCTTCATGGACTATGTAGTTTTTATACGCAGCCCTGCTGGATAACTTGGGGGCCACCAGGCGTCGCTGTAGGGGGGCTCGTGGGCTCTTATGTGCCCTATAACCCGGGAGTACGTCATGGTCACGTGACAGGAAGAAACGACGTGCTCCCGGGTTGAAGAAAAGGACTGTTTACCCTGACCCAGAAGGAATAAGGAACTGTGGACTGTTGGACAGGAACACCTCCGGGTTTAGGTGTATAAAAGGATTATGGGTAAGCCCAGACATTGAGCTGAGCTGGGAGGTAGGGTGGCGAAGTGTCTGGGCGAGGAGGAAAGAGTATTGTTTGTGATTAGTGATTTATTATATGAGTAGTGTGGAGTGGAGGGTGCTTTGTGCACGTGAGTACAAGAAGAGTAAAATAAAGAAGTCTTGTGCTTTTACCTCGTGTTTGGAGTGGTACCTGAGGGTTCAAGAGGTGGACAAACATCTCTACTGCTACAATAGACTGTTTATGTTTATGTACAAATCAATGAATTTATTCTAACTTGGAATTGTGATTACACTTGTTTTCAAGAGGTGAGGCTATATTTTCTATTCATCTTTCAGTTACTAGAGTAAAATAGATTTTTTATACATTTTGGAACAATTTAAAAAATTAACAACCTTTGTTTTTCTACTATATTCATAAAAAATACTGTTTTTGCTAATACATGCTCATTCTTTTCTTTTTTACAAATTATTTTCATTTTTTTAATATTTACACTGTTAATGATTTAAGCAGTTAAAAAAATCAGAACTAATTGCAGCACAATATACATTTTCAGCACATAAAATAGTGTTTTGCATGGGTGCTGAATATTAAACCCAAAAACTCCTGTAACCATGACAGTTTGTACTTGTACAATAATTAACCTCACAACCAGTTTATATATTCTAATGCTGTGCAATTGTTTCTCACTATTTAAAAATTTAAAAAATGCCAGTCCTCAATAAAGTGCAGATGGTTGTGTACAAATGGATTTTATTTGTAACAACTTGAGAGTCACAAGTTGAGATCCCAGCCCAGCCACTGGCTGTATTGCACTGGCCAGTAAATCCTGATGGGTTCACATTAATTTCCTGCAAGCTTCACATCCTGGAGATGTGCACATCAGGGATGAAGAGCAGTGTCAGCCCTGGAGGGCCATAGTGGGTTCAGGTTACTAAGTAGAAACTAATCCTTGCCAGTTTTTTAATTTTATGGTGTGTTAGTGTTTTTAAGTCTGCAATGTAATGTTCTTCTTTCATAGATCTTCTTCCTTTCCAAAGATGTCATCCAAATAATTTGAAGCCTAAAACGGATGCTTGATTTTTAGTCCATCACGTTTTCCTCTTAAGTGTTTCATTAAACCAAATAATGCATGATGAATCCTCACAGGTGTAAATGGGAACAACTTAGAGGGATAACTGCAGGCTCCTTTGTCAAATACACTGAATGTAGCTGTTTAAGAAGGAAACAAGCGATTAAGGGTGGGAAACCATAACACGCAAGACCTCTAAAATGAAGCAGTAAAATTTCACTGGAACAATAAGTGCTTCATCAGCAATAAATGATTCCTCATTAAGAAACTGCGTTGGAATGAAAACCTGCAGCCACTACAGCCCTGCAGTTGCCCACCTCTGCTTTGAAGTGACCTATCATGGGGGAGTGTGTGTGCCCTGTATATTGGTACTAGAACTATACATTGTTTTAAAAGTTCAGCTTGTCATTTTAAAACATCGATGATGTGCAATACCATCACCTGCGCCTTAGAGGCTGGAATGTTTGTTGTGGACTATCAATAATTAGCGGGTTTATCGGGTAGTACCCACACAACTTACAGTGCATCCGGAAAGTATTCACAGCGTATCACTTTATCCACATTTTGTTATGTTACAGCCTTATTCCAAAATGGATTAAATTCATTTTTTTCCTCAGAATTCTACACACAACACCCCATAATGACAACGTGAAAAAAAGTTTACTTGAGGTTTTTGCAAATTTATTAAAAATAAAAAAACTGAGAAATCCCATGTACATAAGTATTCACAGCCTTTGCTCAATACTTTGTCGATGCACCTTTGGCAGCAATTACAGCCTCAAGTCTTGTTGAATATGATGCCACAAGCTTGGCACACCTATCCTTGGCCAGTTTCGCCCATTCCTCTTTGCAGCACCTCTCAAGCTCCATCAGGTTGGATGGGAAGCGTCGGTGCACAGCCATTTTAAGATCTCTCCAGAGATGTTCAATCGGATTCAAGTCTGGGCTCTGGCTGGGTCACTCAAGGACATTCACAGAGTTGTCCTGAAGCCACTCCTTTGATATTTTGGCTGTGTGCTTAGGGTTGTTGTCCTGCTGAAAGATGAACCGTCGCCCCAGTCTGAGGTCAAGAGTGCTCTGGAGCAGGTTTTCATCCAGGATGTCTCTGTACATTGCTGCAGTCATCTTTCCTTTTATCCTGACTAGTCTCCCAGTTCCTGCCGCTGAAAAACATCCCCACAGCATGATGCTGCCACCACCATGCTTCACTGTAGGGATGGTATTGGCCTGGTGATGAGTGGTGCCTGGTTTCCTCCAAACGTGACGCCTGGCATTCACACCAAAGAGTTCAATCTTTGTCTCATCAGACCAGAGAATTTTGTTTCTCATGGTCTGAGAGTCCTTCAGGTGCCTTTTGGCAAACTCCAGGCAGGCTGCCATGTGCCTTTTACTAAGGAGTGGCTTCCGTCTGGCCACTCTACCATACAGGCCTGATTGGTGGATTGCTGCAGAGATGGTTGTCCTTCTGGAACGTTCTCCTCTCTCCACAGAGGACCTCTGGAGCTCTGACAGAGTGACCATCGGGTTCTTGGTCACCTCCCTGACTAAGGCCCTTCTCCCCCGATCGCTCAGTTTAGATGGCCGGCCAGCTCAAGGATGAGTCCTGGTGGTTTCGAACTTCTTCCACTTATGGATGATGGAGGCCACTGTGCTCATTGGGACCTTCAAAGCAGCAGAAATTTTTCTGTAACCTTCCCCAGATCTGTGCCTTGAGACAATCCTGTCTCGGAGGTCTACAGACAATTCCTTTGACTTTATGCTTGGTTTGTGCTCTGACATGAACCGTCAACTGTGGGACCTTATATAGACAGGTGTGTGCCTTTCCAAATCATGTCCAATCAACTGAATTTACCACAGGTAGACTCCAATTAAGCTGCAGAAACATCTCAAGGATGATCAGGGGAAACAGGATGCACCTGAGCTCAGTTTTGAGCTTCATGGCAAAGGCTGTGAATACTTATGTACATGTGCTTTCTCAATTTTTTTTTTTTAATAAATTTGCAAAAATCTCAAGTAAACTTTTTCCACGTTGTCATTATGGGGTGTTGTGTCTAGAATTCTGAGGAAAAAAACGAATTTAATCCATTTTGGAATAAGGCTGTAACATAACAAAATGTGGAAAAAGTGATGCGCTGTGAATACTTTCCGGATCCACTGTATATAGTGACAGTTGGGGCTTTAAATCCCATAGGTATTTTCACAGCTAGTTTTGGTGCTTTTTCCTTTAACTCTGTGATTTCAACGAAAGTCCGGTTCCTTTAGGTAGATGTTAACACAGCAATCGGACCCTGCTGAGGACCAAAAACAACTGTATCGAGACCCTTTGGAAAGGGTGGTCTTGGCGCAGTATCAAGTGAACCCTAGAGAGGTTGATATGTCATATGAACGTGATTAGACACAGGATCTCTCTAACTAGCTACCTGCATTATAGGTGAAATAGTGCATGCTGTGGTAGTCAATTCATTCACAACATAATGAGATGACATGAAGCATCAAAAACAATAACAATGTACAAATAAAAAACACACATGGGTATGGATGTAACACAATTCACATAAAACAACTCGCACAATTGCTAGTAAATCAGAGCAGGCACCTGCACCACTTACTGTACGTCACACGCGCGATCGATCGGACAATGGTTATAAATTCACTCGACATCGGGTTAATGAAAACAGAAACTGCACTGGCGAGAAACAAGCAGTGCCCTGTGAGACCAATGTGCAAAGCCCCTAATCGTACGACATGAAAGGGGTGCGTGCAGGAGCAGTAGAGCATCCCCTTAATGAGCAAACGAACTTTGAAATGTGTAGAAACTGTTAATAATGTTCATTTTGAATGGTTTGATTAACACATATATACAAGAGTTAAGAAAGCAGATATGTGATGCAAGATCAAACGTTCATATGGTGGCTACTGGAAAGTAAATATGGAACATGAAACTTACCTGCTACATCTACAGTCGTAAAACTGAAAGCAAGCTGGCTTTCTTTTGTACACTCACTCATTTCAAACATGTTCTAATTTGTACCAAGCATAGTAGCACATAATTGTAGTCTTCCACCTGTTCTCACACAGTTGTGTTTGATAAATAAAGCAAATAATTAGGAAAAAAAAAAACAACATGGTGGTGTGTGAACACACTTGTTGACGGTCATCCACGATATTTTTTAAGAAATGTTTCTGCCAAATGAAGTTCACAATATGACCAATGGGTGTTTATTGGAGGTTCAGTTTGCTAGAAAGTTTGCAGGGTGAAACGCCACCAAACTAAATGGGAGTTGAAACAATGTAACGAAACATCCCCCGATCTGGAACAAGGTAAAATGGACTACGAGTGTGAGAACGCCTTAGGAATGCATGACCTTCAAAAGGCACACATGTAGTTGGTGGTTTAAATAGTTAACTATCAACCCGATCACAAATAAATCTATAATTCCCCTTTTTTAAACATAGTCAACTGCTGCCCAATGGCGTGTGTGAAAGGCTCTGAGGCTGAATCAGGTGCTGCTCTGATTGAGCGAGGAATTTGTACCAGTGGTTTTATAAGAATTGTTACATTTGTACCTGTAGACTCCAAGGTTTGCTTGGTACCACATTGAGACCACCCTTTCTAAAGGGTCTCAGTATGGTTGTTTTGGTCCACACCAGAGTGTGATTGGCATGTTCAAATCTAACAGACTTTTGTTTAAATCAAACAATTAACAAAGCCTTTTAAAGCCTTGATCAAGTAGTTCCTAATTGCACAAGTCATTTTGCTCCATTTTCTTTCAAACTCAGGCAGACATATTTAGCATCTACCAGCTATATCACACTCAAAAATTCCACCTTTCAATGCAAAGTAGTGTTTAATATTGGAAGGGTCCTAACAGAGAGTGTTCGAAATCTCCACAATAGCCTTTACTATTGTTATACTTAACAGCCTGTTAGAAACCAAAACACACAGATGAAAAGGTTTACTCTTTTGTTTATGCATTTAACTTAAGATAACTAATGTGCCCAAAACAGAAGAAAATAAAAACGAGTGTGACAAAATATTAACAATACAACCTGGAAAAAAGCTGACTAGTCTGTGATCTGTCATGACCTCTGGCTGAATGGAATGGCAGACTTCGAGTTTATTAGCCTGAATTTATACCGGTCCTGTGCGCTTGGAACAACGGGATATCATAGTGTGTGGACAACTCCCCTGGTTCAGGTCATTGCCTTTTTGACCAACCGTGTTTAGGCATGACTCCGCTTGAGTCAAACCTACCTTTGTTGCTGCATGTCCTTGAAAACTTCCACCAACCTGTGGCACCCCGTGCACTGGCACCATTGCATACATTCAAACTCTGTGTGTTTGTACTGAACCCAAACAGATCAGTGGAAGAAAGATGAAAGTTCAGATTCAAGAAGAATACAATTCTTTATTATAATGCCAGCAAGTTTAATTTTTTTATGTCATGCATTTCAAATTAAATAAAGCCTTCTGCAATGACACAGAAAAATATATATACACATACAATTAAAAAAATAAGGGATGTTGAATATATATAGTATTTACAATGGCTCAAAGTAAATGTAAAAAAAAATAAAAACAAGTAATCATAAAACTCTTCTTCTTATTCCTCCTCTCAGAACAAAAATCAAGAGACAGACAAAAAAAATCAAAAGTGAGAAAAATTTCACAAGCACAAAAATATGTGAAAATTGTTGAGAAAAAAAAAAACTGTACTCAGAAGAATGCTTAAAAACAGATGGCTGTTGACTTTGCTCAGCTACCTTCCTCTCTAATGCCAGACAGTTAAAAAGATGATGGCTGTTGGGTGTCCCTCAACCAGCCCTACATATTCCAGTCACTAACTCCCTCACAGCCATGATCTAGGTAGAAAGAGGTCTATGTCCAGGCATCTCGACTCGCGGGCATTTGTGTGTGGCTGCCACCACACACACATACACCCTCCACTAACTTCAGGCAGCTTCCCGAAGTTGCTTTCACGTTTTGTTCTTTCTCCTGGACTTCAAATCTCATGGCTCCACTGCACACCCAGCTTACGTGCCTCTCTTCTCAGCCGGTTAACTTGCAACGTTTACACCTTTGGTGTGCCTCCAAACCGCCACCACAGTTATTTGTCCTGCAGCCTCCATATCTACCACTTAGGTAAGTGTACTTTTTATAATGAACTATACAAAGACAGAAAGGCTATAGTTAGTTATTATACCTTAACAAAATGATCTGTGATACGACCTGTCAACAAGCCAGCCTCCCACTACAACCCCTCAGACTAGGTCAGGAGATGTCATTTTATTCTGGTTTTGATCGGTTATTCTCTGTATAGAATTGACTCACATGGCAGAACACGTCCATCTCAAGATCTACTAATAGGTAACAGTCTGACTTGGTGTGTAGTAAAAAAAACAAAAGAACCTGTAAAGTTTTTTCCTAAGTACATACTTTTACTGTAATATTATATGTCACACTACATCTAGTAATGCTAAGTGAGGATTGCACCGACCTGATCAATGTGCCACAGTCTTGCCAGAATTTAATTTAATGCATTTTAACAGTCACATTCAATAACTGAAGTAATATATAGCATGTTTTCATTTTAAAAATGCACAAAGATTATAATTTCTACCTTAATGGTTGTTAGTTTTGGGTGTTGTGGGGAACATGAAATTATATTTTCCCAACCCTGTTAGGACTGTGGGTGTAAGGCAATTCTTTTACCTGTACCAGGCTCATGCAAAACACTAACATAAAGCAACATGCCAATTTTTCCAAACACAGTGCTTCCTCCACTACAGTCTGCTGTTGGTGGACTGAAAATATTAAGGCTTTGGCTTGTTTTATTTGTAAACAAATGGTATCTCCGACTTTCAGAAAGAGAAAAAGAGTGAGAGCTAAAGTGGCTAAGAAATTCAGAAGAATTTCAGCTTAAAGTACATACAAATTTTCAGGCTTATGAAAGTATTTAACTTGCAATTTATTGCAGTTATCTAACCAGTGTAAATGTTAAAATTAAAACATGTTTATGTAAAAAAATAAAAACAAATAAAAAATGTAGCGTCTTTCTTTCCAGTCATGTTTTTCCAAATAAAAATAATACTTAATACACCAGCGCTATTGAAACAATTAGTTTTGGTACTTGGTCATCTAAAACACTTATACCAGTCAGGCATGTAAGTGCCAGGTAGGATTATCCAGCATCCCACCTGGGAGAAAAGGATGACCCTTGCCAAGAAGGGAACCTGGAAAGGAAGGACACCAATAGATGAGTATAGGACCCTTACCTGGATGGGAGGACCAAAATAAAAAAAGCAGTGGGGGGAGGCTACTGTTTCGGAATATGCATATCCCCCATCTGCTAGATGGCAGCATCCCTCGATAACCATGTGGCTACTGGCAGGGCATGATGGGAGTAGTAGGCCTGCTGGGTCCTATGGGAACTGCCAGGGGGTGCTGTGGAAATTCATGAGCCCTGCTTTTCAGAACTTCTGCTTGACCCAGAAATGCCTCCATTGGGCTATGCCCTGGCACCAGAAGTACTCCTGGGTCTGATATAAAAGAAAGCTGTCCAGCCTCCTCTGATTTGTTTCAGAATTTGGAGGGAGGAAGGCAACATTAACTGGAGAGAGGTGAATGAAGAGAGGAGAAAGAAAGGAAGGAAAAAAAGACTATAATTTCTTGTGCATCCTTTTAGAGTATCCTTTGTGAGGTAATTTTATAATAAAAAACTCTGCTTAGAACCTGTAACTGTATTTGCTTTGGTTGTGTCCAGAGTTTGGGGCTTGGTGGCATCCTATATGTCATAGGCACTAATGTGAAAACTCTATAGCAGTGGTCCCCAAGTTCAGTACTGGAGGACCATTGTAACTGATTTTCATCACAACCTGTTTCACAGTCAGTCAGTCACTTTACCCTGAATTGAGCAAGTTTTTTATTTTTTCTTCTTATTCTACATTTAAAAAAGCACAGTAGAAGTAGACATTTCTAATTAATTTAGAAACATCTGAATTTTTGCCATAGCACTCATCTCTCTTTTGTCATCTTCTTATCATTTGATATTTTATGCTTCCTTAATTGTATTCTAACAAAGATAAAAGTGAATGAAGTAAACACCAGGGCCACATGTATAAACAGTGCGTACACACAAAAATGTTGTGTACGGCCGTTACCACTTACATCTAGATGTATAAAAACTAAACTTGGTGTAAAGCCCTGCACATTTCACGGTAGCCTTCCCCCTTGTGTACGCAAGTTTCTGCTCGGTTTTGCATAATTGGGGTCAAAGCAGTGATACTGTTTCTGTGGTCTGCTTTTCTTTTTTAGATTCATATTCATGATGCATGTTTTATCAAATACACCAACATTAATTGCATATCACTTACAAATTTAATTCACTTGATTGTAATCATTCTGCAACAATTTAATGGTGCACGGAATGGACATACTATTCCAACTACCATGGCAGCTTTAGCGTTGTTAGAAGACATCACAAATATAAGAAGTAGAAGAGAGTGCGTATTTATAGATGATGATGACTGGCTTCTAAGATGATTTTGATTCCCAAGAGCTATCCTTTTGGAGCTGTGTGTTGAACTGGCGCCAGCTTTACAAAGGCAGACTTTAAGTAACTGTGCATAACTTGCTGCTTTGCAAGTTCTGTCCAATCTTGGGTTCTTAGCCACAGAACTTTTCAACGTGAACTTGCTGACTGATTGGGTATTTGTCAGTCATCACTAAGTCGTGCCATGCCAGCTGTATAAGATGATATTATCTGCTTGACATTCAGATATAAGATTTCCTGACACTGTGGTTGAACTGGGAAACATCAAAGAGCAATTCGCAGCAATGTCCAGTTTTCCCAAATGTAATCAGAATGGTCAGCTGCATGCACATTGATATTGCAATGACACCGGACAAGTTACACCAGCCAGGGATGAATCACCAAAAGAATGAGTTGACATACTGTATATAGCTGGAGAACCTATAAAAACAGCAGCTCCGCACAGAATGTGGGAAACTTGGCTCTATGCTGTGGTTTCTGTTGCTAAATAACTTAATGCTTACTAGCTATTGCTAGTGGAGTTTAGTTTCAAAATGAATCTTTTTGAAAGTCAAAGTAAATTATACTGCATGCTTTCATTTACATGTCCAGTTGCCTATTCAAAAACTTCTAGCAGTTTGTTATGGCAGGATCTTCCCCTCATACACCTATTCTGGACATTATTTAGTATATTTTATTAATACAAGTACTCTCCTAATATATTATACTTTCCATAATTTTACATGGTACAGAAATTGATTTTTTGTCTGTACTGTAATTACCAGGACCCATTTCATCCATTTTTGTGGATTAAAGTGACTTTCCACTTATTAGGTATTCCTCCCATTTGAATTTACTGTCAGAATACATTTAGTAAAAGTTTATTTCATGAATTGGACGCTTCAAAATGGGTGTGGGCTCTCCACAAATAAACTATGAAACAGGCCAGGACCTTGACTAACCTGCCCGAAGACGCTCATCTAAGTTCAGCAAGGCCCTAAATACTACCTGCTTGCTTCAGCTAGATCAGGCCCTAAAAAAATAGAGAGGCAAAGGGAATCGTCTAAAAGGCAATCCGACAGCAGACAATCCAAATAGAGTAAAAAGGACCAGCTAATTAAATAAGATCAGTTATTATCACTGATTTTGGATCGGGATGGAACAAAAACTGGCAGCCTCAGTGGGTCCCCAATACCGAGTTTGAGACCCACTGCTCTAGAGTGAGCTTTTTAGTCTGAAGTTTAAGTGATATTCTTATTCATCCATTTAGGAAATCATATCCTAAAAAAAAATAAAACAAAAAGTGATGAGAAGTCAAGCAAAATGACACCTTTAATTGCCTAAATGAACATATTACAACATGCAAGCTTTTGAGGTTCAACACCCTATTTTTAGGATGTTAATTCTGAGCCTGGATCAGGATGTATCTTTAGTAACATCATCCACTATTTATGGTTGCAGAATTTTTATATTCTCATTTTACTGGCACTGTTAACAACTGAATACAAAATCAAAATCAACAAAATCTCCTAGTCCCTCTAACTTGTCCACTCCTGAAACAGTTCATTTCAGATTGAAGCTAACACCTCCCCACAACTCCTTAACTAGTTTCCCAGTGCTAAATACCCCCCAATTATCAGGGAATCAGCCTGATCTTCCCACTACAGCCAAAACAAAAAATCTTGTAATATGCCCAAAAAGATGTGCAATTGACAGCAGAATTTAAACTTCGAACAGCAATACCAACGACAAAAAATAAAAACAAAAAACTAACCAACTCACTCTATCATGCCAAGCCTTCTTCCAAACAGATGAAAGTGCAGTAACCACAGATTTACAGGCCATGGATGTGAACCTCAAATACTGATTCATCCATTTGGCCATACGAAATTGCACATCTTTGGGCAGTAAGGGGAATTTTGAGCGCCTGTATCAACAAACTGCACATGCATCCAGGGAGATATGTAAGATCCACAAAGATAGTAACAAGGCTGGGAGTCCAACTCAGGACTTCAAGGCAGCCCCTCTCATCAATGCACTATTTTACTACTCTAATTCTTAAAGCTCCTAATAACAAACCTTATATTCAATGATCTCTATTAGTCCATTAAAAGGTCACACAAAGCCAAAAAACAACCGCTTCTATTAGAGACTGACACTGAACAGAATGCCAGCTCATCACAGTCGCCAGTCAACTTGCATGCCTATATACAGTAAAGTTTCTACTCTCTAGTCTAAAAGATTTGATTACAATGCAGTGTTCACATTTTAAGCATCTATCACAGTCTGCTTACAACTGAAAACACATTACTCAGAAATAAAGCCGTCTAGTGTATAGGAGGCTGACAGACTGTATTTATCAACATTAACTTTAAATAGCTGCAAAAGCTCAAAAAGTCTCAAGGTCCTCTTTTACTATACACAGAAGATATTTCAGGTATTTTCACTGAAATATCATTAGGACAGATTTTAATTTATATTCTACATGGTACAATACAATGGGATCTTTTATTGGAATATGTGGGTTTGGGAAATGAATTAATGAAAATATTTACAATAAAATTAAGCAATTTAGGGCAGCACTAAGAGGTAGAATGTATCCTCTCACCTGAGCTGGCATCCCCCATGTTTCGGCTTCCACTTTTTGCTAACGAAGCCCCTTGCTGTTATGTGTCAGTCGGGTTTTATGTGTAATTTGCTTGTTTAAATTATTTTGCATATTTTATGTAACCTGTTTAAGAAGACCAGGATTCACATCCCAGGTCCTCCCTGTGTCTGCGTGGGTTTCCTTTGGGTGCTCCAGTTTCCTCTTACCGTCCAAAGACATTTAATTAGTTAGATTTCTTTATAGATAGATAGATAGATACTTTATTAATCCCAGGGGGAAATTCACATACTCCAGCAGCAAAAAATATTAAATTAAAGAGTAATAAAAAATGCAGGTAAAAAACAGACAATAACTTGAATAATGTTCAACGTTTACCCCCTCTGGTGGAATTGAAGAGTCGCATAGTTTGGGGGAGGAATGATCTTCTCAGTCTTGTCAGTGGAGCAGGACAGTGACAGCAGTCTGTCGCTGAAACTGCTCCTCTGTCTGGAGATGACACTGTTTAATGGATGTAGTGGATTCTCCATTCTCCATTTATGGATTTAATGTTCATATACTGTCTCTTTTCTGCCATTCTGTGTACTTTACGGGTGAGAAACCCAGGAGGCAGGTCCTTCTTCTGGCTTTAAAAGTCACCCAGAAAGATAACAGTTATAATGTTTAAGCTTATGTGTAAATTCCTTTTTTATTTCCTTTTTGTTTATTTTTGGTCCTTTGGTTATTTATGCTGTTAATGTTTATTATTTGTATAATTTGTTTTATCAGTTTTGTTTATTGTTTGGTTTCTATGTTTAAATGCTTATTCTGTCTTATCCGTTGTGTTTTGTGGGTGGTTCCCCAAGAGGCGGGGCCACTGGTCTACCACCATTCAGGGACTGCTGTCAGCCCTTTAAAGGTTCATGGGAACTGTGGTCCCTCACGGTACATTGTATATGCTTGGTGTTGGTGAGTGATTGTCTTATTGTTATTTATCTGGATTTTTTGGCATTCCAACATTTCTTAGCTGTTTTAGGATTTCAGTTTTTGATTTTGATTAAGATATTAGAACTTACTGTGGATTGCTTTTTCAGGGAACTGCTCTTTTGCGAATTTTGCTGTATTTTTCCATTTTATTAAATACATCTTTTATTTATAAAGATTATTTGCTCCTTTTGCAATTAAGCCAGAAGTTTATAGTTACCCTCCTCCTGGTGGGGCTTTTACTGTATCTTTGTGCTAGTATTTTTGCCAGCTCCCCCCTGGCCTGCTTCTTTAGAGGCCTCACCTATTTTGCTATGGAGGAAGCTCCAATCATAACACCAGAAGTGTTACGGAACATTGAGTTTATAGTGGATTTTGTTTTATTTGTTTTTCTTTCTTTCTTTAGACTTGATTTGTGTGTTTTTTCTGGTTTTGTTCTTGGATTACTCATTTTGAATGGTGTATCAGGCTTGGTTACCTCAGACTGCCTTTTTAGGCAGATCCTTTTACAACTCTCAGTTTATAAAGATTACAGTTTTTGATTGTACTTGGAAGGGGTGGGGGTGCTTAGGTCAAAGTCTACAGGTAGTAGTTGGAGACTGGCTGTTTTAGGGCGAGCCTCTTCTGAGCAGGCTAGTGAAGATCCAGTCCTACTTTGAGCCTTTTTAAGGCCACACACTGAATTTATCATGTTTGTGACTCAGAGTTATGACAGTTCACAGTATACATATTTGGCTGATGCCTTTATTTCAAACCACATAAGTTCAGAACATATTACAACTGTTCATGGATGGTTTTGTTTACAGTTGAACTATCAACACAACTGCACTGGCTTGGTCAGGAACACACAGTGAGCCACAGGCAGGTTTTATGGTTTTGGCACATACTGAACCTTAGTGTTTTAAGTTCAATGACATGGCCACACCACCACACTGGATTAAAATGGTATGAAAATATTAGGCAAAAAATATTAAGATAACAGCACTTTTCTAGTACTCTTTACATTAAAACAACACATAAGTAAAGTGGTTAAAGATAGTTCATAGTACCTCATAGTGCATGAAACTTGATCTGCCTTCTGTGAGGACTTTAGTGCTTGGTCTCCACCCAGAGTTCAGATATATTCTGCTAGGTGGATTGGCGATTCTAAACTGAGTCGGTTCCAGCCTTGTGCTCGTTGTTGCCTGAATTACCTCTTGGTATACAACACTCTGTTCTGGTAAAACCAAGGTTTTAAATTAAATGGATGAGTACCTCTTCACAATTAGAACTCAAAAAACACAACCACCAATAAGGGCCTTTAGTCCAACAGAAGCAAAAGCAGCCAGGAACCAAAGATCAAACGCTTTTGAAAATGAAATTTTATACAATGCTAACAAGTTCCTCAAATTATAACTAAATGCTATCTTTACCTTTCTAATCTTTTCTAATCTTAAATTAACATATGGATACACTCGGAGCAATTTAAGAAGTAAACACTTCTGGGAAGCTGTATTTAATAATAAATTAAACTGTAAATATTTTGCTAAAGGCCTAGCAAAACTATCCAGATGTGCAAGACTTTGTGTGGCTTGCAACAGACAAATGTAAAGGATTACAATATAATAATATTGTCATTTCCAGAATGGTATTTGTTACACCAGTGATGAGTTTATCAAAAATAAAAGGCAGATAAGCTAAGAATCAAATGAGACCACACAAACTGCAACTTTATCAAGCCCTGGGTCTCTAGTGTAGTTTAAATATTATGGCAAGTACTATGAAGCACTGCATTATGGTTATTTGTCTGATAAACAAAAGTAAACTATGTGATTAAGTTGTATAAACTATCTCTGTTGTAAGCTTTACAAAAATAATCTACGGTTTCATTAAGAAGTTGTCTTTCCAAGCAGAGTGTTTGTCTTCAGTACCTAGTGGAATTCTGAAGTTTATTGACTGATTTTATCTGCCTAACTATGGTAAATTGCTTCTCCCTGATGCCCATGATTCAGAAGGATAGAAATGGGAGTCTCTAGGAAGATGAGGCAGGGTGGCAACTGAAGCTGGCAAGTTTGATATGTTAGTTCAAAGGGTGAATCAATGAATTCAAGAAATGCCAGGGCAGAGTAAACACAAAGGACTTCAATACATCAGACGACCACTAGACAGTGTGGATATACACACTGTTAAACAACAATGGGAAATATTTTGGCCAGTCTAGAAACTGGTGCAAAGGTAATGGGGGGTTGGGGGGATGGATGAGGGGGAACTTGAAGCCTACTTCATTTAAGTAAGAGTTGTGCGAACCCAGACCCTATCCTAGTAATATTTAGTGCAGGACACACCATGGTGTTAGTCTGCACATCTCTGAAGATACAGAAAGAAAACTGAAGTATCCAAAGTAAAATGTATTCACACAAGGGGAAATTTGGAAATGGGTGTGAGATTTAAGCCCAAGGCACTGTTTTTTGGAAAAATGTTTATCACTATTTTGAAGTGGGTTTTCAGTGAAATTCCTTTTGAAAAAACTATAACATCATATCCACTTTCCCATTGAGTTTACCCAGATTCCACTGTGTAATGGGCACATTTTGAGATCAGACACTTCAGAAGTAATTGGCAAAATTATTTTGTTTCCATTAACAAGTGACAAAACTTTGTACATCAAAGACTTCAAACTTAGATATTAAAGGGGTGCAGTGGCTGCATGTTTTAAGTTCAGCCACTTTCTTCTTAGTATCTGATTACTGCTGGCAGAACCTACTTCTTTGCATTAATTTTAATTATCTTGCTTTTTAAGATTCAGAGGTTTTGCTTCTTTCTCCTTAACTAGCAATCAAGAAGTGCCAAGCAAGCCATCTGATGACCATAATCTCATTTTACCTTGCAATGTCTGCTTGAAAAAGAAACATTTGGGGAAAGAAGAAGGTCTGACAAATACAGAACCAAACTGGTTCACAAAACATGTTGATGATGTTCTCACAAACAAAAGTATCAACAGTTACGGAAAGTCCTGGTGTGCCAGAATAATGGCACAAACGAACCACAGAATTAGATAACATGTTTTAGTTGGCTTCTAATTAAGAAACTGGTTGGAGCAAAATGTTGGCCCTCTAGGATCAAAGTTTGAGTTTGCTGAGTAAGTTGGTCATTTGTTGCCTTACTTTGCATCTCATTAGCTCTTTAAGAGCTAGTTTACATCAGGCAAGAACACTTGGATAACCCCTTACAGTAAGGTGAACAAAGAAAACCTCTCAGAAAATTTCAGTAAGGGCAGTAACTGACATTCTCTTTTCAGGATGACATGGCCTATCAGGGATTTTCACACCACATTTTATATGTCTTCCTATCACTGATAAAATCCTGCACAATTCATGAGCAGTTTTATTCTTTGGTATTAATTTTTACATTACGTTAATACCTCCATATTAAATACTGTATCTTTCAGAATATACAAACAAATACTTTAATGAATCCCAGGAAGCTGCAAGAAATAAGCAAAAACAACACTGAGGTAGAACAGACCAAAGCCCTTGTAAAAATATTAAGGTCATATGAACAGGCAAGA
This sequence comes from Erpetoichthys calabaricus, assembly GCF_900747795.2. Classification (NCBI taxonomy): domain Eukaryota; kingdom Metazoa; phylum Chordata; class Cladistia; order Polypteriformes; family Polypteridae; genus Erpetoichthys; species Erpetoichthys calabaricus. The sequence goes on along the minus strand of NC_041397.2, from coordinate 186,712,253 downwards.
CTGAAAAACCACACACCAACACACTAAAATGCCATGAAGGGTACTTACTGAAATATCTCTGGTGACATCATCTGAAAACTGTTTAGTAACTTAAAAGAAGATAAAAGAAATGTTTTGCCAGCATCTTTTGTCTGCTATCACTTTAGCCTGTGATCCAGTATCTCTTTTTAAAAAAGGTTTAGACAATGCACATACAAAAAGATGTTCCATTCCATAAGAAAATTTGAAACTTTTGTGGATGATTCATCATCTTCTGCATAGGGTAGTAAATCAAAGCATGTTTGCTTTCCCAGCATTTGACCACCACAGAATCTGACTCAGCAGGTGAATTATGATTGGGTGACATTTATTGCACCTTGGGAAAAAAGATGTGCATGAAAACTGCTTGTGTACCAAGCATTAAACATCCTTGGGAAAAGTCATCCAGATGTATGAGTTAAAACTTCAAAAGCACAAGTAAGATGAAGTTATAACAACGGGACAATTTGCAACTCCTTAGAATTAAAGCATAAAGCCTTAATTTAATCTGTTACTCAGATTAATTTATTTTAGGTACTTTAAACAAAAAGCTTTGCACAACAAGCTCACCCATATAATAGTAATACTCCCAGAGCCAAACAATACAGCTAGAGGACCCCTTACTTCATTTCTAATAAAAGTATTGGAACGGCTTGTTCTAAACCAATTTAAATCTGTTACTGCTGCTCATCTTCAGTTTGCACATCGAATAAATACATCTGCTTACAATGCCATAAAAATGGGCTTCATTTTGTGCTGGAGCACAAAGGAACTTATGCCAGAATAGTAGACTTCAGTTAAGCATTTTAACACCATTGTCCCTGAGCTGTTGTTAACTGAAGTTCTACAAACTGAACTGAATACTTCCACCTGTAAATGGATTTACAGTTTTCTGACAAACTGGTAACAATATGTTTGGATGGGCTCCTACCTCCCAAACTGCCTCTATATTAGCATAAGTGCCCCTTAAGGCTGTGTACTTTCCCCTTACTCTATTCCCTGTACACCAATGACTTCAGGTCCACTGACCCTTCAGTCAAAATTATTCAGTTTGCTTGTTACACCACCATTATTGAACTTATTACTAATAATTATAATGAAATAGCTAACAGAAAAGAGGTGACTCATGTTGTATCTTGGTGTGCAACCAATAAATAACGTGGTGCTCAATACCACCAAACAGTGGAAATGGTAATTGACTTTTGTAAACTGCAGTTACCACCTCTACCACTAGAAATTAACAATTCTACAGTCAATATGGTGGATGCAATTTTTACAACAGCTAAAGAAATGAAATATTTCCCCACCAATTCTAGTACAATTTTACAAAGTCATAACTAAAAGTGTGATTCAGCAACAGTAGGTGGCGCAGTGGTAGTGCTGCTGCTTTGCAGTAAGGAGACTGTGGAAGATTGTGGGTTCACTTCCCGGTTCCTCCCTGTGTGGATAGCGCTTTGAGTACTGAGAAAAGCGCTATATAAATGTAATGAATTATTATTATTATTACTACAAAAATAAATTACAGTGTGTTATGAGGTCTGCTTAGAACAGAACTGGCTGCATTTTTCCATCCGTTGGTTTAAGGTCAATTAAAACTAAAACTAACAGACACCTAAACAGTTTCTTTCTCAGAGCCACAGCCCCCATAAACCAGTAATTTAGTCTATCCTCCTCACTTACTCCTCACTTGATGTGTTGCCTTACTGTATAAAGGTGCACATATGAACGAGGGGATACCCAAAAATAACCGTAATTGGGGGAAAAAAACAAACTGTTCTAATAATTTTTACTTACTGAAACTTTAGTCTCCTTCAAAGTACTCTCTATGTGAATGAATGCACTTTTCCCAAAGGTTTTCCCACTGGTGGACACATTTATGGAATTGCTGAAGAGGAAAGTTGTCCAATGCCTGCAGTGATTTTTCTTTGACTTCCACCACGGTACAAAAACACTTTCCTTTGAGTTCTTTTTCAAATGCGGGAACAAGAAAAAGTCGACACGGAGCAAGATCAGGCGAGTAGTGAAAGTGGCAAGAAATCTAAGACACACAAATCAATTCAGAAATCTCTTCAATAGTCCAATGACAATCTTTAATAACTGCACTGCCAACTTTTTCACGATTTTCGTCATTCCTAATTGTGGAAGTCTGGCCAGATCTTGGTTGGTCTTCAAGAGACAATAAGCACCAAGAAAAACCGACATGGAAGGTCATACAAACAATACAGAGCAATGCCACTTGGTAGACTGCCATAGAATATTTATAAGTATGCTACACCTACCGATCGAAATTTGCAACCAAGTCTAGATTGCGCACCATGTGCAGATTCCGGTTATTTTTGGGTACCCCCTCATATAGTATATGTACATGTATGGACATGCATACACTTGTGCCCTTGCTTGCATATCATCATTTTGACATCTCCTTTACAATTGCACTATTCTTCAACTGTTTATAATGCATGTTATTTAACTTATGCTATTTATATGTGATGTTGTGTTATAAGCAGCTCCAAAGCTACGTTACTGTACATGAAGTACTTGCGAATAAAAGTGATTCCGATTCACCAGACAGCAGGCCTCAGCCAATCCAGGACATGATTTGCACCATGGAAGAGTTGTCCTACTACATGATCCCAGATAAATGGCCAAAAAGCAATTAAATTTATTTAGGATCCCAACAATTCAGGAGCTTAGTAAAATTATTTCTGGTGACAAGCATATGATGAGATAACGTAACTGCCTGTGCATAATAACAATTTTTCTTGGAATAAATGCATTGCCCAATGCAAAGTACATGTCACAAAATGCAGAGGTCCCATGCTCATCTATCATTTTGAATCTTTTCAGTCTGCTTCAGCACTGCTGAACATTGGAACCAAGAACAACAAGTACAAGACAAAAATCAACCCTGGGTGGAGTGCCAGCTCAGTGCCAGGCACACTAATAGAAGGGACACCAACTAACCTACATGCACATGTTTAGGATGTGGGGAGAAAACCAAAATACAAAGTGAGAAAAAATTATATACACATGGATAAAACCTTTAGACTATACACAAGCAGAGTCAAAGCTGAGAAGAATCAAAGCCAGGAGTCTGGAGCTGTGAAACAACAATGTAAACAATTCTGATTCTGATTTAAACTCTAGCTACAGAGTATTAAGATGGATTTTGAGAGATTTAAACTGAACAACAAAGTGAAAACACCTTTTATGAACTGCCTAGAAAACCTCTCTTTGTTGTTTGTTTTGTATACGTTATTATCTTATTAATTGATTTCCAACTGTGTACATATAAAACTGATTTTCGAGGCTACTGAAGAGATGCAAATCTTTATTCCTGAGAACAATTAAGAGAGAATCAAAAAAGTTCAAGTGTAATTTGACAATTTTTACCTTTCACGATAAGCTATTGTAAAACCTTATGTAAGAGTAACAATGTTTTTATATTACATTTCAAATTTAATGTAAAATTTCAAGATTGTGTATTTAGAATTCCAATTAAATATTTAGGTAGGTATCTGGTAACATTACAAGCAAGACATCCATCGTATTCTAGATGTTTTACTCCAAATAATTAAAAATCTGACCCAACATTTCCACTGTGTAATAATGTGACATGCTTTTCATTTCCCTATACTGGTTAATAACTTTTGTTTTACACTCCTTCCGAAAATGCTGACTTTGCTTAAGTGATACACACAGAACTAAACACATTTTTTTTTCTTTTTATCTGTGCTGATTCAGGCAAACTGCATATGCAAAAAGGCTGTTTATACCTTTTAATGTTCTTTGACCTAACGTCACAACAATGCTCCAAGTCTATACAGCAGCCAGCACCTCATTTGCCTAAGAATGTTTTACTAATTTTATAATACCTTCAACAATGGTTGAATTTACTTCATGCTTCTGGCTTGTAGTCCAAGTGTAAGAAAACTTTCTGACTTGTCATTAAAATAAAAGTCTGCTTCTAATGAAAAACATGGAAGTACTGATGTTAAGCTATTTTACTGGAAACAAGGGCTCAGTATTCCACAGATAATACACTTTATAATCAGACTGAAAACTTTCAGGGAAAAAATACTGAAATTAAATGATGACTAAAGAAACTGATGTAAACAAGGCTGTGGTGGGTTGGCACCCTGCCCAGGATTGGTTCCTGCCTTGTGCCCTGTGTTCGCTGGGATTGGCTCCAGCAGACCCCCGTGACCCTGTGTTCGGATTCAGCGGGTTGGAAAATGGATGGATGGATGGATGTAAACAAGGATAACATAATTCACGCTGTATAGTTTATAATGGCCATTTTTAACTGCCATATTAATAAAAAAATGTTATAATAAACTAGGTGAACTAGGAGATAACTAAGAATGAGCTACTTTTGGACATAAATGCTATGTATAATTATATAAAGGTCTGATCTGGGGTAAGAAAAGTATGCCTTAAGGGAGATATGGAAGGCCCAGAAAACCTTTCCTCCACAGAGGAAAATAAACAAGTGAATGGTACGGTATGCAGTGCACAGGATAGTTAGGCTTAAGATATAGTGGTCAGGCAGCATATTGCATAATTGTTTTCAATTTTGGCCTTCATATTATATAAAGGGAAAAATTAATTTCCTATTCAGGATAAGAAAAAGATTGAATCAGAAAGTATGAGAAGACATTTTTATGTTTAAATCTGAGATGGAAATGACCAAGGTTAATGCAAGACAATATTTTAGAATCATTTTCTTTCACAGGAATCAAGCCATTGGATGCTCCTAAAAGTAGTAAAGCGCATTCATTCCTTCAGTTAGAAAGCATTTTGAGCCCATCCACGACACTTTCCATCTTTCCATTTTCTGAACCAATCTACAGTACCATTAAAAATTCATTGAAAGCATTGCAATACCCACAAAAAATGTACGACAATGTTTAATTTTCTGTCCAGTGTTAAGGCACATTAAGTATTGTAAATGCAATTGCTGAAATGCTGATATGAACACCATACATTATTGGAAATGTAAAACCATTTTCAATAAGTCTTAGCAAAAATTAAATGCTACCAACAGTGTAATGTGCTTGCATTTACTACCATCAGCTAAATTCAACAAATAAAATTATAAATATGCAAAGTACTTCCAGAAATAAAATTATGCTTTCTTCATATTCCAAAAGAAAAAAAGCAATATTCATTGGTCCTAAACATTTCGTATAGCTTGGTACAATTATCTAATTACAGTAGAATGTATTCTATTATTAAAACTTTTAGTACTTTTGCTTACTCTAGAAAGTCATTTACCAATGTCTGAGTATGTTACATGAAGTAAATGTATTACACATAATATAGTTTTTAATAAAAATGTACCTTTAAACTTCAAGTAATAAGCATTTCAAGCACTACATTTCTATTTCAATTTCCAAAAAAAATGTTAAATATGATTAGACAGCTTCACTTTCTATATTAACAGCATAATAATGTTTCAAATATAAAAGAACAATGATATCTCTGGCTCTTGAATATAAAGACTATATAATGACTTCTCCCTAGTTTAGTTTCTTTTGAAGAATATACATAGATGACAGCTGTGAACAGCTGCTCCCCATATACATATAAAGAATTAACACATTTTCAAGTCTAAATGATAGAATGAACAAGTAACCGTGAACATTTCAATAATTCACATATCCTATTAAATGCTTCCTAAATCAAGAAACAGTTAAAAAAAATAAAAAAAAATAAAAAAAAGTTTAAAAAAAAATTATAAAGTAAGAAGTGTAACTGACCTTAATTCCACAGAAAATGTATATACAGGATATATAAAGGAATCTGCTGGTATATCCAAGTCATTTATCACAACAATTGTTTTTACATAAGAATAAAGCTACCATAAATTGTTAATATAACCTGTCTATATATAAACTATACAAACACATATACTTTTTCTTTTCAGGAGTGTGTATACCAGCACCGATGTTTATGAGGTAATCTATCTTCCATGCTGTTGTAAACAAAAGTCTGTACAAGCACTCTGGGCTGGGGAGGGGGATTTGTATTGTTGGAAAATTTAAAATAGCAGCTATACCTCTGACAACTGAGATATCTTTCCAGAACAAAAAATATATAAATATATAAAAAGTGCAGCACTGAGAAGGGTTGATTTTTTTTTACTCCCCTTCCATAGAGAAATATAATATTTATATACTTGAGTGATTTTTTTTTTTTTGTTTAACACTGACAAGTTTACACGCACTTACAGTCATATTGCTATTCATTTAATTTTATAGCCCCCACCTGCTACATGTGTGAAGAAAATGAGCTGGATCTGGAAAAAGCCAGGACTAGCCTTCAATCAGTTAGGTGCAAGTTTCATTTCTTACTGCAGTGTACAGCTCCTATAACAAAAATTTCCTATTGGGATTAATAAAGTATCTATCTATCTATCTATCTATCTATCTATCTATCTATCTATCTATCTATCTATCTATCTATCTATCTATCTATCTATCTATCTATCTATCTATCTATCTATCTATCAAACAGCAGTCATAAAAACAGTTCTGACTAAAATGAAGAGATATTTCAAATATATCCAAATACAATTGAAGTCTGTGTGTTATAGAGGGAGTGCTACTGCTTAAGGAGTATAAAAGAACAAAACTGTATGATAAGAAAGCGCGTTTTCAGTAATATAATAAAATTGATACCATTTTTATGTATACTATGCACCATCTGTATTCAAATTATCTTAAGAAAACTAGCATTAAACTATTTTACATGCCTATTGCTGTAATTTTAATTATTCAAATTGGTATATTTTGTATTATTTCCAGTATTCCAAAGGACAGAAAGTAGATAATTCCAAAATATATCAACAAGTTAACCCTGAACATTTCTGTGGAATGAAATACTTCAGTACTCTATAAAATTATGAAACATTTTCCAAACATAGAAATTGCTTAATGGAATCAATCTTCTTTTGAACAGAAGTTAAATCTTGAAGTAAACATTTTACAATATTTACAAAAATAAAATGCATCTGAATTTGGTCCAATAAACCTGAAAAAAAAGAAACAAAACAAGATATATGTATAAAAATAACATTATTTAAATACTATAGCATAAGCTGTATCCATTTATATCTACAGGAAAAAAAAACAAAATTACTTTGGAAATTGTACATGTTGGCACAGTATTTTACATCAGAATGTGCAAATGAATGGATAAATAATCTGTAAATACAGGTGATGTCACAATAACATTGTTTCAACAATTCCCTCTTTTAACGAGACAGACACAACTGCTTTGACATCAGTGGCAGTAGTGCATGCAAGCTGCTCTTCTTGTCCATTTGCAACTCCTTCTTTAGACTCTATGTGAGTACTACTCTGGGGGCAGCCTCCCCTGTTGCTTTCAGCAGTTTTCAAAAAGTTCTGTGCTGTAGGCTCTCCCAGGTGTCTGGGTGATTTAAATAATGGAGTTGATGTTATCCAGTTGAGTAAATTGAAGTCAGAGAAGTCCAAAACAGAATCCAGTACGAAGTCCTCTTCATTAAAGGTAGAATCAAAGTCTACAATATCTTTTGTGAAAGGCAGTGTTTCAGTTTCAGAATTTGGTAGGTTTTTTTGTGTTGAAGAGGGGTCCCATAAGTGTACATTTTGCAAACAGATATTCTCTTTATCTATACTGTAAGATTTTGATGTATTTATTACTCCAGCAGAACCATTTTCAGATAATTTTGGAGTTTCTGGTCTCTTACGAGAGGGTAATTGTTCACCTGCACTAGAACGATCCTTCAGAAAAGGTTTGCAAAATGGCTGAAAATGATTGTCTGGATCAAGCCAGGGTTCTGTTTTTTGGTTTTTGTGAGTGATGCTCAAGTTAGGCTGGATATATTTGTCTAGCTGGCGCCTTAGTTGGACAGGAGTTGGAAATAATGTTCCCTGTAATACTCTGTACAAGTATCTGCAAAAATAAAAAAAAGCATGGTGAATCACAAAAGTAGTTTACAGGTTTTAGCCTGAAATTCCAAGTACATACTTAAGGTTCAGGTTTGCACCAAAGCAGTTTAGACAGTTACGAGAACCAACTAAGGAAATCTTGTAACATACAAATTCATCTTACTCCTCCACTTTCATTGACCTTTAGAGTTCCTAAGCATAAAGTACCAAACAATGACTCAAAATTGCCCACAAGAGGAGAAAAGGGTTAACCCGGGCTAGTCACACAAAAAAAGCAATGAGTATTTTTTACATATAAAAGATTTATTTATACACAGTCCTCTGTGGCACAAACATAAGCTACAAGGTGCACAAGGCAAAGAGATACATAAGGCAATGCTTTGAAAATGGGTAATCTCAAAAGAAAACACAATCCAAAACACAAAATTGAAGATGCTAAGTCAAAAACTGACCAAAAGGTCACAAAAATCCAAAATATCACAAAAGAACAAGAATAATTACAAATCCTACTGAACTCACTACAAGTGCATTCACAATGAGCCGCAAGGGACTGTGGGTTTTCCTCAGCTTTTATATGACTGAGGTCAGACCCTTTATGGTGATGGGCAGATGGTCCCCGCCTCTTGGGGACCATCCAGAAAACACATGACATATAGCAAAAAATACACAGCTACATAGAAATCATAGAAATTAAATGACCAACACTAGTAATATAACAAAGGAATCAGAAATTACCAAAAAAAGGGCAAAAAATGGCATTTTTACCCCAGCCAGACAAGGAACCTTGACTGAAATGTAACATCCATATCATTAAAAGTATAATACATATTGAATGAATATTTAATTAAAGAATCCATTAGTCAGGTTTTCCATTTGTAAAAACAATTATACTAAAATTAGTTTTAACTACGTCTCTTACCAAAACATCTATATGCAAATTGTCAATTATTCTTTGCATCTAGGGATAGCATAGAAACCTTTGCCATTCAAATGAGAGAAGGGGATATAACTTTTTAATGCCTTGGAGTGTGTTATTTTCCTAGGTTAGCAGAAATGAAAATCCTCAGAGTTTCCACCCAGAAAAAAACAGTTATAAAGAAGGACTTAGGCATGCCAATGACCCAGAAGGCTATAATTACAAGAAATAAGTTTCCCAAATTCTCATTTAAAAAGGATTCAGAATGGAGTTGCCCTCATGGTAGGGTCTCTGGATATATGGAACCACTATCTACTGTATTAGAAACTAAAAGGGTTGACCTGAGAGTTTGCCACAGGAACCAGTGTATTTTCTAGGAGTTTGCTAAAGACTAATTTAATAAGACTGACTTAAAGAGGTCATATTCAAGTTCCTAGAAAATTAGTAAAACTTGTTTGATCATGGAAACAGAAAAATCGAAAATCAGTGTTGGCTTCTTAGGTATTCCATTCCATTCCACAATAAACATGACTTGTTTGTCCATTTCTTCACTGAACTGTACTGCTATTATCTTTTTAATTTACAGCTGTTGTTGACATTTAAGAACCACCTACTGTTCTAATAAAATTATAGACACTTTCCAAAATAGGTTCTAAAATTAGATTTAATAAAGCATTTATAAATACATGCTATTGGACTTTAATCAACCAAAAATGTAACTGTAAACCTATGGACTTATTATACAGGATGTCCAACTTGCGTTGGACTGTGGAACTGAGATTATGGGTGAATGTGAATGAGCAGTAGTACTGTATTATGACATCTGTAGATAAAAATCCAGATCTGTCTTTTATCCATTAATAAGTGATGCTGGAGTACTTCTGCTTCTAACATTTTACCAGATGAAAGAAAGCCTCAACTGCAAAACCTCCCCACAGAGCTTAAATGAGGCAACATGGTTGAGGTTGTCAGTGTTTACAGGTTAGAGAGCTGCCCCAGTGCATGACCCACACTTCAGTCACCTTTAAACAACACACTGAAGGAAAGCACATAACAAACTTTACTCAGTTCAAGCAATTACAGGCTTTTCTCTTATCTTGTATATGTGTTTTACACTGTCATATTCAATAACCTACATTCACTGATATTAAATATCCAGTGACAGGGGTAATTTACACCTCACATGGAGCAACATGCATCTTTCTGCTTTACTAGTGCTTGAAATTAAGAGATATTTATAGATTTATCTCACCATTACAAAAGGCTAAATGAACAATAAGCATAAGTACAATTAGCAAACCCTTGATTGAGTGCAGTTTATTAAGAATTAGAGACTGACCAAAAATCAGCACAATGGTGTCACATTCGTATTTTCACATACTCACATTTAAATTATGATTACTCCATTATTTTGATCCAGCTGGGGAATTAGACACAAGTCTTCTAAATACTTACTCTAAAGAGTAAGAATTGTCTATTCTTCTTTAACTTTCCAACTTCAAACTGACACTCCGGGAACTCCCTACCTACCTATCAATCTCACTCACAAGATTATACAGGTGCTGGTCATAAAATTAGAATATCATGACAAAGTTGATTTATTTCAGTAATTCCATTCAAAAAGTGAAACTTGTATATTAGATTCATTCGTTACACACAGACTGATGTATTTCAAATGTTTATTTCTTTTAATGTTGATGATTATAACTGACAACTAATGAAATGAAAGTATTTAGTCAGCCACCAATTATGCAAGTTCTCCCACTTAAAAAGATGAGAGAGGCCTGTAATTTTCATCATAGGTATACCTCAACTATGAGAGACAAAATGAGAAAAAAAAAAAAAACCCAGAAAATCACATTGTCTGATTTTTGAAGAATTTATTTGCAAATTATGGTGGAAAAAAAGTATTTGGTCAATAACAAAAGTTCATCTCAATACTTTGTTATATACCCTTTGTTGGCAATGACAGAGGTCAAATGTTTTCTGTAAGTCTTCACAAGGTTTTCACACAATGTTGCTGGTATATTGGCCCATTCCTCCATGCAGATCTCCTCTAGAGCAGCGATGTTTTGGGGCTGTCGCTGGGCAACACGGACTTTCAACTCCCTCCAAAGATTTTCTATGGGGTTGAGATATGGAGAGTGGCTAGGCCACTCCAGGACCTTGAAATGCTTCTTACGAAGCCACTCCTTCGTTACCCGGGCAGTGTGTTTGGGATCATTGTCATGCTGAAAGACCCAGCCACGTTTCATCTTCAATGCCCTTGCTGAATGAAGGAGGTTTTCACTCAAAATCTGATGATACATGGCCCCATTCATTCTTTCCTTTACACGGATCGGTCGTCCTGGTCCCTTTGCAGAAAAACAGCTCCAAAGCATGATGTTTCCACCCCCATGCTTTACAGTAGGTATGGTGTTCTTTGGATGCAACTCAGCATTCTTTCTCCTCCAAACACGACGAGTAGAGTTTTTACCAAAAAGTTCTATTTTGGTTTCATCTGACCATAGGACATTCTCCCAGTCCTCTTCTAGATCATCCAAATGCTCTCTAGCAAACTTCAGACGGGCCTGCACATGTACTGGCTTAAGCAGGGGGACACGTCTGGCACTGCAGGATTTGAGTTCCTGGTGGCGTAGTGTGTTACTGATGGTAGCCTTTGTTACTTTGGTCCCAGCTCTCTGCAGGTCATTCACTAGGTCCCCCCATGTGGTTCTGGGATTTTTGCTCACCGTTCTTGTGATCATTTTGACCCCACAGGGTGAGATCTTGCGTGGAGCCCCAGATCGAGGGAGATTATCAGTGGTCTTGTATGTCTTCCATTTTCTAATAATTGCTCCCACAGTTGATTTCTTCACACCAAGCTGCTTACCTATTGCAGAATCAGTCTTCCCAGTCTGGTGCAGGTCTACAATTTTGTTTCTGGTTTCCTTTGACAGCTCTTTGGTCTTGGCCATAGTGGAGTTTGGAGTGTGACTGTTTGAGTTTGTGGACAGGTGTCTTTTATATTGATAACGAGTTCAAACAGGTGCCATTAATACAGGTAACGAGTGGAGGACAGAGGAGCCTCTTATAGAAGAAGTTGCAGGTCTGTGAGAGCCAGAAATCTTGCTTGTTTGTAGGTGACCAAATACTTATTTTCCACCATAATTTGCAAATTAATAAAGTATCTATCTATCTATCTATCTATCTATCTATCTATCTATCTATCTATCTATCTATCTATCTATCTATCTATCTATCTATCTATCTATCTATCTATCTATCTATCTATCTATCTAAATAAATTCTTTAAAATCAGACAATGTGATTTTCTGGATTTTTTTTTCTCATTTCGTCTCTCATAGTTGAGGTTTGCCTATGATGAAAATTACAGACCTCTCTCATCTCTTTAAGTGGGAGAACTTGCACAATTAGTGGCTGACTAAATACTTTTTTGCCCCACTGTGTATATGTATATATATATATATATATATATATATATATATATATATATTTATATACACATACACACACATACACACACACACACAGAATCTACCTGCTCCCCTAAATAGCCATTGATGAGGATGCAACTTAATTTGGATTAACATTAATAATAATAATACAGTGGAACGTCGGTTTGAGAGCATAATTCGTTCTGGAAATGTGCTTGCAGTCCAAAGCACACGTATATCAAAGTGAATTTCCCCGTAAGAAATAATGGAAACTCAGATGATTCGTTCCATAACCCAAAACTATTCATATAAAAATGATTAATACAAAATATAAAGTAAAAATACATAAAACAAATTAATCTGCACTTTACCTTTGAAAAGAATCATGGCTGGTGTGAGTGAGTTTCTAAACTCTTGTGGGATTCCACCCAACGGGACGACACGCGGAACAGCGTCCCAAAGCAATTGCAGTCTCCCAGTGCTGTAGCAGTTCGCGGACATGCTATAAGCGCTTGCCGTCGATAGGTGATACAAGGAACAAGGAACATTACAAATGCGCAGGGCACAGTACTACGTGGCCACGACCCTGCCTGACTGCTGTGTCTGTGTATAGGAGAGTGGCAGATCCCGCTACAATAAATAACCGCACTGTTGCTGTGTCAAGCTGAATAAAGCTGTTGTTGCTAAAGTATTGAGACTCAGCTTCGTGTTTTGGAGTGCAAGACGGGGACTCGCACATCACAGCACACGCGAAAACACACACACACAGTCACAATTCTGTAGTAAACAGTATACGCTCGTACGGATGTTGACTATATGAGTGAGGCACGCCGACTCCGACGGAGAACAGGAGACGATTGCCCACAATCCAGCAGCGAGAGAGAGAGAGCCACCATCAGCTCAGTTGTGATCACATGACACTCAGCAGACAAAGCGTATACATACTACTCGTACTGCAAGACCTGGCTCATTTATCAAGTCAAAATTTATTAAAAATTTTAGCTCGTCTTGCAAAGCACTCGTAAACCAAGTTACTTGCAAACCGAGGTTCCACTATATTATCAAAAAGTTTTGATTTGTTCATCCAAACTTTAGAATGAGCAAAAGACATGATCTTAGCTACTTTGACTGCACTAATAGTCTGTAGACTTTACAGTGATAAACAAGTTACTGTGATAAACAAGAAAATACCATGAGCAGCAGGTCTGTGGGTGAAAACACCTTCACACTGGAGAATGGCCAGACACGCTCTAACAGAAGCTAACAGATACTGACATTTTTAATGTCTCTTTAGAATGAAAGTGTGCATAATGGCATCTCTGATTGCACAATATGCTGGACTATGAAGTGGATGTGCTAGTACAGCAGAAGACCACACTGGGTTCCACTCCCATAAACAAAGAATACGAAAACAAGGATTCAATGAGCACATGATCACCAAAACTGGATGACTGAAGTTGGGAAAGATTTTCTGATGAATCTTAATTTTCTTTAATGACACATAGAATGTATAGACAAATTTGGTGTAAGCAGTATTAAACTTTGGATTCACAATGTTCTGCATTAATGGTTCCACTAGTAGAGATAGACTAATGGTGTGGGTAATATTTTCTTGGCGCATAATAGGTTTCTTAATACCAAATGATAATAATCCGGATGCCACAGCATACCTAAACATTGCTATTGACCATGTGTTCTACTGTTTCTTAAATAGATACATTTAGCGGAGCAAAGCACAATGTCACAAAGCATGCAGCATTTTAAGTTGGGTCTACAAAAATTACACTAGCTCGAGTTTACTGGATTGTCTGCAAATTTCAGTCCTGTTGAACATCTCTGAGATGAGGAGGAACTGGAGGTTTACAGCATTAGTAGCCAATATCACATAAAAAAATCAGCAGGAACTGCAAAATACTGTGTTGTTAGCCTGGGCCACAATGACTCAGGAATGTTATTTATATACACACAAGCAATATCTGCAAAAGAGCATGTTTCTTGTCATATTCAAACCTAAATGATTCCTGTATGTTAAACACTTACAAAAAATACCTGCAATGAAGCACTCAAAACCAAATGATCTAATGACAACACACAACAAAACAGTATTAGCAAACTTAATTCACTTACCTTGGAAGAAGGGCAACAACAGGGGTAAGAATACAAAGAAGGTAGAACATGGGATCTCCCATGAGCCTTTGCATGGTCCAGTATGGATTAGATGGTGGGTAGCAGGTAGGACAAGAAGCATTATAACAAAAGGCAACTGTAAAGAATAAGGCAATGCTAAAAACAACCGATGCCCAGTTCAGCCACGTCTGAAAAAAAGAAGAAAAAAAAGCAAGATGATTACACAAATAGTTATGGACAGCTTACCTTACCTCATATGACCCTAACTCACACTATGATGATTTATAATGTTTGATTAACTAAATATGCATGTGTTTGGGCTATAACTGTAAACTTTGTTAGGCAAAGCATTGGGAAGCAGAAGACTTTTGGTAAAAATGTGATGCGTTGGGTAATCTGAAAAAAGTTTGTTAATAGGTATTTTTTGAGTGCCATATTATGGTGTAGTAAATTCACAGTACAAAAGTACACTAAAGATATGAGGTAAGGAAAAAAGTGATGAAATTTCCATATGTAGTTAACTTGTTATTTGCAGATTTACAGGGGGTAGCAAGTGTGGCATATATAAGAAAGTTACAGGAGCTGTCCACTGTTCTGTGTTCTAAAGGAAAACCATAAAGCAAAACGTTTAATGAGACTGTCATTACAGTTAAAATTCATCGAGACATTAACTGAGACTAAAGGACTAACTTTATAGAAAAGGATTTGTTAATGAGTATAGAAATTCTGTGAAAAAAAGATAAGTTTGTAAAGATGTTCATTTAACTTTTCCCACCTAAAGGGAGGTAAAGAGATGACTACTTACTAACCTGTTATTTAATGCTTTACAATATATTGCAGAAATTGTATTAGAATAGGTCTTTAAATTTCTTTGGGACAGTCACTCCTAGATTTTGGAGTCTGTGATGTACACTGCCATATTGTTAGCACAGCGAGATATTCTTTGTACATTTCCTGCTTTTAAATCCCCATTATCTCTGGTTATGTCTTAAGATGGATAACCATGGGTTCTATAACAACTAAAAATGCACTGGTGATTGGACAGCCTTACCTAGTGCCATTCAAAAATATTTTATTCCATTGTACTTCAATGTATTTAGAGATTTATAATATACCTTAAAAATATTATTTGTTCCTTTATATTCACTAACTTTACTTCCAACAGCATTGTTCATCTTTACAGCTTCATTCCAAACCTCTATGTTATACATTTCATGAGCCTAAAATATAACTAGCTTTTTGAGTAGACATCAAAATGACACAACTTAAAAATTTGCTGCTCTGTTCCTCTTGTGATCAATATTTTATCGATTAATCGATTAAGCTAATGACTAATTTTGTCCAAATAATTCAAGAAGGCATATGAGTGCTATATGTGAATATTTATTGAATAATTTTATATAGGACATTTGAAAGTATCAGGAAATGTAAAAAAAACACAACTAAAACGACTCCAACATGAAAATAAACAAGAAAACATTGCTAACAATAAAATATTTAAGTCAAAATATATTTTTGGTTAATAATGGACTTAACATAACTTCGTATCAGTTGTCCAATTAGAAACAA
The DNA here is from genome assembly GCF_900747795.2 of Erpetoichthys calabaricus. Taxonomy (NCBI): domain Eukaryota; kingdom Metazoa; phylum Chordata; class Cladistia; order Polypteriformes; family Polypteridae; genus Erpetoichthys; species Erpetoichthys calabaricus. Next base: position 186,696,249 of record NC_041397.2, on the reverse strand, counting down.
GACCAAAAAATTAGGCTCTTGGGTCCTTTTAGAGCTCATTGTTACAGTGGAGGAATGTTAACATGTCCACGTGCTTAGGGCTAAGGCTGGCTCTCTCCTTTGTGACTGTATTTCTAACTGCTAAAAACAGGCATTCGGAAAAAGTAGATGTGTCAGGTACACAAAATAAGATTTTTGCCAGAATAGCCAATTTGGAAAACCTTGCCTTATTATCTTTCCTCCACTGGAGCGGGTTTTCACTTTTGGGAAGAGGATTCCCCAAAATAGGTTAGAATGTCCTTTCTCACCATTTGGCTGACTGTGCTTTCTTGTGCATCTTCTGCACTGTCATGTGGTTCTGAGTCAGACCCTAGTAGTGAGTCCAGTAAAGACACTTGCCTCTTCTCCTCCTTAGCATGAGCGGAGTTTTTTGGATCTCACTGGTGAACTGTTGCTGCACCTCCTCCTCCTCCCTCACTCCCATCTTTGCTTGTAGTGCAAGGGCTTGCACTCTCAACTGTACTTTTAATCATTCTTCTTGAGACAGAAATTTGAGCTTATGAAATCTGGGGTCAAGAGCTGCAGCAATTACATTTATGTTTACAACATCACCTCTATATCTCATCTCCAGCTCCCATCTTTTGTTTACTTCTTGTGAAACCGTTATCTGGGATGCCTGCACAGGAGTGATGACAAAGGTTGCATTCTTTGTGGACTTGGAGTCCTTTAAGTGTAGGCAGAGCAGAATGCCTGTGCGCAACATGGTGTGTGTGTGTGTGTGTGTGTGTGTGTTCAGTGGTTTGGGGGGGGTTAGGGGGGACAATTAGTCGATTAACAAAATATTATTCGATTTTTTTTTTTAGTTGATTACATGGATTTAATCAGTAACCCTAATTTCTACTGACAACCTTTTTGTAAAGCACATCATGATAAGAACCATGATAAAACCACCCCCTATTTATCCTTTAAGAAATATACTCTTGCTTACATATATAACTTTTTTTTTATTTTGGTAATTACTTAAGAATTAGTTGTCTCTTATTACTGCCATGTAGGAAACTACTGACCAGAGATTACAGAATAACATTCTATTAGAATTCATGGATGGCTGTTTTAACAGCCCTACATGTGAAACATCAAACTAATATACTGTCTATTTTAATCTGTTGACATGCTTAGCAGGAAAGATACTGAGGAATCTATCTTCTCTTACCTAGCCAAAGTAACTTCAGCCCTGGGAATGCCTCTTGTGTCACCATATTTTTGAGACCAAGTACTAAGGATCTCATTTTTGTTAACATGATCTTTTTTTCTACCTATAGTAATTCGTGGAGAAAATCCATTGGGGTTAAACCACATAATCCCCAAAGAATTTCACCTTGACAGTACACTATTTTTAATTAATAATGTTATATTTTAATTTATTTATGCTAGTTAAAATAACACAATTGAATAAATACTGTATTACATTTTTTCCATTTTATTTCTTTAATATCTATCTGAATACAATAGTCACCTATGTTAAGATAAAGCATGCTGATAAGCTTAGTACTTATTCATTCATCTGTTGAGTTAGCTTTGGGTTCAGGAATCTTTGAGCTCAGACATAATAGTGACATCCGGCGCCGCCGAGAGTGGCAGCCTTTTCAGCAGCTCCGTGTATGACTGTATATATATGTGTATTTTTCTACTTTTATTTTTCTATTTTTATTTATTGATCACTCCTACCACTTTATTTTATGTGGATTCGTTCCCTGGACACACTTACTTTTACAACATGGGCATGGATTTTTACACGCCGAGACTCGCCTATTCAAGTACTCAACTTCGGGCGCTGAGAACAAATGCCAGTGCCGGTGTGGTTCCCTATTTACCCGACGAGGTAAGAAGGCGGTATCGTGGCAGCAGAGCCGGCACTAAGCTAAAAATGAAGCAGCTTGCGAGAAAGTGGCGTTTTAAGCCTTCGGTGCCTTCTGTTATTCTGGGGAATGTGAACTCAATCTCAAATAAGATCGACGAACTGGCTGCGCTGGTGAAAAATGTCAGAACTTACAGAGAATGCAGTTTGTTGTGTTTCTGCGAAACGTGGCTAACTAACACCATCCCAGATGCTAATGTGGAGCTACCAGGGTTTAGCACCGTTAGAGCGGACAGAGACGCGAGTACCTGTGGGAAGCACAAAGGAGGAGGACTCGCTCTCTATGTTAATACACGGTGGTGTAACTCTGGACATGTTAAAGTCTAAATCTCCACTTGCTGCAGGGACATCGAACTGTTGGCCATAAGTCTGCGTCCCTATTACTTGCCCAGAGAGTTTGGACACGTCATTGTTGTCATCGTGTACATACCTCCTCGGGCGGACGTGGAGATAGCGAGTGACATCATCCATTCTGCTGTTGCTAAGTTACAAACGCAGCACCCCGAGGCACTTGTGCTAATCGCTGGAGACTTTAACCATGTGACGCTGGACAAAACATTACCTGCATTCTCCCAGTATGTGGACTGCAACACCCGGGGAAATAAGACTATTGATTTACTGTATGCAAACGTTAAAGACGCATACAGTGCCACCCCGCTGCCTGCGCTTGGGAAAGGAGATCATAACCTGGTTCTGCTTCAGCCTCACTACAAACCAAAAGTGAGAGTCCTACCTGTAACCAAACGATCATTCAGGAAGTGGACCCCGGAGGCTGAGAATACTCTGAGACAATGTTTTGGAACTACAGACTGGGATATCCTGCAGGGATCACATAGTGAGAACATTGAGGAGGTTGTTGACTGCACTACTGACTACATCAACTTCTGTATGGACACTTTAGTTCCAGTAAGAACAGTACGCTGCTATGCTAACAACAAGCCATGGATTACAAGTGACATCAAGGGCCTTTTGAACCAGAAGAAAAGGGCCTTTAAAGACGGTGATCAGCATGAGCTCAAGCGCGTGCAGAAGGAACTCCGAGTCCAGCTCAGGGCGGCGAAGGAGCAGTACAGGAGAAAGCTGGAGCAGAAGTTGCAGAACAACAGCATGAAGGAAGTGTGGGATGGGATGAAGATCATCACTGGCTGCAGCTCGAAGCAGGGTGCCACCATCGAGAGAGACGTGAAGAGAGCAAACGAAATGAACATCTTCTTTAACAGGTTTGACCACCCTAACCCACTCTCACCTCGGATTACTGCACTCTCTACACATCCTTCTGCTGATACCAACATAGGAGAGACATCTATCTATCTATCTATCTATCCCCACCCACAATTATAGCAGCGCAAGTGAGCAGAGAGCTGAGGAAACTTCGTGCCAGCAAAGCAGCAGGTCCAGATGGAGTATCGCCACGACTGCTGAAGGTCTGTGCATCAGAGCTGGGGGGTCCTCTACAGCGCATCTTCAACCTGAGCCTGGAACAGGGGAAAGTCCCGAGGCTTTGGAAAACATCTTGCATCACCCCAGTCCCAAAGGTATCACATCCTGGTGAGCTGAATGACTTCCGGCCTGTCGCTCTAACATCACATGTGATGAAGACCATGGAGCGGCTGCTGCTTCACCACCTGAGGCCACAGGTCCAACACGCCCTCGACCCTCTGCAGTTCGCATACCAGGAGAAGGTGGGAGCGGAAGATGCCATCATCTATATGCTACATCGATCCCTCTCCCACTTGGACAGAGGCAGTGGTGCTGTAAGAATTATGTTTCTAGACTTCTCTAGCGCCTTCAACTCCATCCAACCTCTGCTCCTTAGGGACAAGCTGACAGAGATGGGAGTAGAGTCATACCTGGTGACATGGATCGTGGACTATCTTACAAACAGACCTCAGTATGTGCGTCTCGGGAACTGCAGATCTGACATTGTGGTCAGCAACACAGGAGCGCCGCAGGGGACTGTACTTTCTCCGGTCCTATTCAGCCTATATACATCGGACTTCCAATATAACTCAGAGTCCTGCCACGTGCAAAAGTTTGCTGACGACACTGCTATCGTGGGCTGCATCAGGAGTGGGCAGGAGGAGGAGTATAGAAACCTCATCAAAGACTTTGTTAAATGGTGCGACTTAAACCACCTACAACTGAACACCAGCAAAACCAAGGAACTGGTGGTGGATTTTAGGAGACCCAGGCCCCTCATGGACCCTGTGATCATCAGAGGTGACTGTGTGCAGAGGGTGCAGACCTATAAATACCTAGGAGTGCAGCTGGACGATAAATTAGACTGGACTGCCAATACTGATTCTCTGTGCAAGAAAGGACAGAGCCGCCTGTACTTCCTTAGAAGACTGGCATCCTTCAACATCTGCAGTAAGATGCTGCAGATGTTCTATCAGATGGTTGTGGCGAGTGCCCTCTTCTACGCAGTGGTGTGCTGGGGAGGCAGCATTAAGAAGAAGGATGCCTCACGCCTGGACAAACTGGTGAGGAAGGCAGGCTCTATTGTTGGCATAGAGCTGGACGGTCTGACATCCGTAGCAGAGCAACGGGCACTCAGCAGGCTCCTATCAATTATGGAGAATCCACTACATCCATTAAACAGTGTCATCTCCAGACAGAGGAGCAGTTTCAGTGACAGACTGCTGTCACTGTCCTGCTCCACTGACAGACTGAGAAGATCATTCCTCCCCCAAACTATGCGACTCTTCAATTCCACCAGGGGGGGTAAACGTTGAACATTATTCAAGTTATTGTCTGTTTTTTTATCTGCATTTTTTATTACTCTTTAATTTAATATTTTTGCTGCTGGAATATGTGAATTTCCCCCTGGGATTAATAAAGTATGTATGTATGTATGTATGTATGTATCTATCTATCTATAATAAGTAGTTTTCTTTCATCTAACCAATTACCTGACCATTTAATTTAGTTTTTAGGCAGAACATAAAAACAAAAAGTCAGAAAACACTGAAATTGGACAACTGGCCTATTATATTTTATACAGTAGTTCATATACACACAAACTATGCATACACTACACACTTGTTTTACAGGTTAGCATTGGTAAATGAACTTAGATTATTAGATTAGAGATGGGAGGTCTTTTGTCCTGTAAGATTTTGTTTATTCCTCCATATTATCTGGAGTTTTATTTAGTTTTTTCTGTCCTCCTGGCCATCTAATCTTATCATCTTTACTCACCTTTAGAGACTTACACATACTAGGGGGCTTTGCTCACCAACCCCTGTGTTTGGTTTTCTGGATACACACTTTTAAGATTTTTTTTTCTTTGAATTGTTGCTATTTCATTAGTTTCACTTTTATTTAAGAACTTCGGTAAAAACAATATTTGGACTCTTTCGAGTCCCAACATGCTGAATTTTTTAAATGAGGTCCGTGAGACATGTGTTTAAAGACTTTGTATCATAATTCAGGATAGGTTTCTCTGTTTGGAATTTCAGCACAGACAAAACGATCTACATCATCAGCAGTTAATAATTTTTTTTGCAAAGTAACCAATAAATGCATGTGAGGTAAAACCCCGTTTTTGAAATTCTCTGACATAAACTTCAAAGTCTTACAATATTTGCATACTTCTGACATAATCACCTATGTCCATATATTCAATCTCTATTCGCCTTTTTGTTATTTCTCCGAGTAATAATTTCTCTTTGTTTGCGCTAATGCAATGTTTACTTTCTTTGTTTTGACACTTTCGTTTTTTTCTGCTTTCATATTCTGTATCTTGAACCGCATGTGTTTCGCGCCTACCTTTTTTTTTTTAGTCTTTTGAATTTCACTGTTTTCATTATTTCTAACCTCTGCATGTGTTTGGCCCCCTTGCTTTTTAACCTCTTTATGACATTTTACTTTGTTTTCTACTTTTTGTATTTTATTTCTGACCTTGCTTTGTCCTGCTTTTTTTTCAATGACACCTGGTTCATGGTGATTATTTTCCCTTTTTTCGAGTAATAATTTCCGTTTGTTTTTGCTACTATGATTTTTTACTTTCTTTTTTTTATACTTTCTAATTTTCCTGCTTTCATATTCTTTAACTTTCTCTACATTTGTATCGCAATTTTTTTTTTTTAGCCTTTCGAATTCCACTGCTTTCATAAACCCTAACCTGCTCTGCATATGTATAGCGCCAACGTTTTTGAACGTCTTTATGAAGTTCTACTTTGTCTTTTAATCCTTGTCTTTTAATTCTGAGCCTGATTGGACGTGCTTTTTTTTCAGTTCCACTTGTTCTGGGCTGATAATTACTTTCCTCGTTTTCTGAATTTGGACCTAGATTATTCTTTTTCTTTTGAGTCTCTTTTCTCTGCATTGCTCTTTCATCTTCGCTTAGTCATCGACGTTTCATCTATAACGTATTGTCCTTGTACGCTTTATATGTGCCGAGAGCCATGGATCTGTGTGTGCTCAAGCCTTTACACGATTGAGTGTTTTGCTGCCCGTGGTCTTATTTGATATTGGTTGTAAGTAGGCGTGTCTTGCAAGAATCTCATGTTCTATGTCCCCGCAAGACGGTCCTGGGTCAATCTCTTGGCACAAAGTCTCATGTTTATAGTCCCCGCGAGATGCTCCGTGGCTATGTATATATATATACACACACACAGAGGTACGTAAACGTTATGCAATCTTGTGTTGATTTATTTTATTACTTATTATTTTTCTTGCCTAACTGAACTTGTTTTTCTTTTCTTGTATCCATTTTTTTTTGACATCTTGAAAAGCACTCTGAGCTACATTCTGTGTATGAAAATGTGCTATAGAAGTAAATGCTCTGCACATAAGTAGTATAGTCCAAAAGTTCCTGGAATGGTGGTATTGCAATGTCACCTTCAAAGCAGGACCCATTTGTGCACACACACACTTGCTCCATCTATCCTACCATTGTTTGAGGCACTGTCGAAAGGCTTCTTGTGGAATCTTTTAGAGTTCAGCCGTAGAACTTGATTAGATGTCCTTCACAGTTGAAAAATGTGTTCCCTTGAGTCACATTTTTAAAGTAGGGAACAACCAAAAGTCACTTGGAGCTATATCTGGTGAGTATGGTGGTTGAGTGATGACTGGAATGTTTTTATTAGCAAGAAATTGCTTCACAACAAGCAATGTGTGGCTCGGTGCATTATCATGGTGCAGAAGCCACTGTCCCTGCCACTTATCGGGCCGCATCCTTCAAACTGCATTGCGCAACCTCTGCAAAACTTGCACGTACAAAACACTAGTAACATTCCGTGCAGGTGGTATGAATTCATTGGGCACCAAACTGTCAATGTCAAAGAATGAAATGAGTATCATTTTTGTTTTGGATTTGACGAGGTGTGATTTCCTTGGTCGGGGAGATGACTTTGTGTACCACTCATCTCTGGGTGTTAGGTGTACACACATGACACATCATCAGTGTCAATGTTTTTGAGAAATGTTGGATCCTGCAAACATTTCTGAAACAGATCTCCAGCAACAAACATACGAAATTCCATCTGATTCGTGGTCAGCAACCTTGGAACAAATTTCACGCAGACATGTCTCATTTTCAAATCTTTCGTCAGATTCGCATGAATTCATGGGAGATAGCAACTTCTTGTTCCAACTCTGCGATGGTTATTTTTTTATCAGCTCAAACCAGTTGTCTCACTTTTTTTTAATCATTTCTTCATTTTTGGACGTTGAAGGCCTCCCGTTACGTGGTTCATCCTTCAACATCTCGTCTGTTCATAAACTGGGAAAACCAGTCATAAACTGCAGTTTTCTTCAGTGCATTAGCACCATAAACTTGCTGCAGTGCCGCTAGCATATCTGAAGCTGATTTCCCAAATTTGCACATGAACTTGATGTTAGCATGTTATTTGAACTGCGACATTGCGCCAAATGACTATGCACACATGTAACTCAAACGGTAATTAAAACCACATTACACGCCGAAACCAATCCAGACCTGTTGTAACTGGTCTACAGATGTGCTGTGCTTCCCTCCACAAGAATGTGTGTGTAATCTGATCTGTCACTCTCCCGCTATATCACAATTCCAGGAACTTTTTGACTGCCCCTCGTATATATACAGTATCTTGTTTAAACATTAAGACACTGAATATACAGTATTATTCCTGCAACAGGACTATGTCCAATCTGGTTTAATTCCCTGACTTGTTGTTTAATGCTCTGCAATAGACCAAAAAGAATAATGTAAGTACCGCAAAATAAACTCATATTCATTCATTAAATAAACTAATATTCATACAAAAGCTAGCTATTATAAACCTTCCAAGTAAGTGTAAAAAGTATGCATACCATCAAATATCAGACAGAGCAAAGTGAAACAGAAAAAATTAATGGTTCAAAAGACAAAGTTAAAACCATTAGATAAAAGTCAAGAAAAAGAATTACAAGTGATTTACCAGAAATTAATTCATGTTGTGTGTATAAATACTGCAATAAAGTCAATTAAGACTGGGCAATGTCAAGGGGAATACTAAACTTGTATTATAAAGTATATATTACAGTAATACACTGCCTGGCCAAAAAAAAAAGTCGCCACCAAAAAAAAAAAGGTCACACACTCTAATATTTCGTTGGGCTGCCTTTAGCTTTGATTACGGCACGCATTCGCTGTGGCATTGTTTCGATAAGCTCCTGCAATGTCACAAGATTTAGTTCCATCAAGTGTTGCATTAATTTTTCACCAAGATCTTGCATTGATGATGGTAGAGTCTGACCACCTCTCTTCTTACCCTGATGCGCCCATCACTCTGGAACAGGGTAAATCTGGACTCATCAGACCACATGACCTTATTCCATTGTTCCAGAGTCCAATCTTTATGCTCCCTAGCAAATTGAAGCCTTTTTTTCCGGTTTGCCTCACTGATTAGTGGTTTTCTTACGGCTACACAGCTGTTCAGTCCCAATCCCTTGAGTTCCCTTCGCATTGTGCGTGTGGAAATACTCTTACTTTCACTATTAAACATAGACCTGAGTTCTACTGTTGTTTTTCTTCGATTTGATTTCACCAAACGTTTAAGTGATCGCCGATCACGATCATTCAGGATTTTTTTCCGGCCACATTTCTTCCTCGAAGACGATGGGTCCCCACTATCCTTCCAGTTTTTAATAATGCATTGGACAGTTCTTAACCCAATTTTAGTAGTTCCTGCAATCTCTTTAGATGTTTTCTCTGCTTGATGCATGCCAATGATTTGACCCTTCTCAAACAGACTAACATCTTTTCCATGACCGTGAGATGTGTCTTTCGACATGGTTGTTTAAGAAATGAGAAGCAACTCAATGCACCAGTTGGGGTTAAATAACTTGTTGCCAGCTGAAAGATAATCGCCCATGCAGTAATTATCCAATAGGAGGTTCGTACCTATTTGCTTAGTTAAATCCAGGTGGTGACTTTTTTTTTTGGCCAGGCAGTGTATATTACAGTTGTGGAAGTGCAAGTAAAATATACTCTTGACAAAATGTTGGAAAATAAAATTATTGTTAATTTAAAGGAATACTTCATGAAAAAATGATATATATTTTGTTTATGTTACATACCCAATATCGTTTACAGTGATGGACGAGGACATTTTTAATCCATCTCTCCCTTTCATTCACTGATCAAAACCCCAGTCTTCAGTTCAAAAGCATGATCTCATCTGAACAAGTTTCCAGTTCATGCACTACTTGATTTTTCCAGAACTGCATACATGACTTGACAATGATTTTGCAATAAAGGAAAGATTTTGCACTTTACTACTTGGCAACTGGATTACATGAGGCTATATTTGATATTGTTTGGTATTGACCAACATGGGGGTCTCCTTTGGCACTCATTCAATCAGAAACTTTGTTATCTCTATTCTTCATTTAAAATATGAGATTAAAAAATGTTTTCAGTTATTACTATGAGTGACATGCAGTAAGTAACACATACACAAGTCATTTTCTGCCAGATTATGAAAAGTATCATTATTAAGCTTGTGACAGTAATGTTCTACTCCATCTGAAGTTAATTAAATTATAGCTAAAATAACAGTTTTATGGAGGATATATAGCATATTCTCATAGCATGGGGGAAATACCATTTATGAGATGGGTGAGAAATCTAGATGCCTCAGGGCCTGTTCTGTTTCAGAGTTCAAAGTTGCTAGTACTAAAACAATCTCTGGGAGGGCCCCCGGAAACTAAGGGTGCTTTAAGGAAGAACAATACAGGAAAAGGATTAAGACCATACCCTCTAGGTATATTCCTCTAAGACAACATAAAATAAGGGGAAGAAAAACTGAGACAAAGTGAAGCTCACCTATTCTCTCAATAAAGAAAAGAGCTTTTCCTGAAAAACTATTCCAGATCCTCACTTTATGGAGTCAAAATATCCAACTTAATTGTTTAAATAAATATGCCATAGTTTCTGGACACAAAGATTTCCTAAGAAGTAATGTTTGTTTGGTTTATGAATTAACAAGAATTCTGTAATTTACTGAACAAATGAACATAAAAATGTGTTTAGTCTATTAAAACTATGATACGTTTTGTGATTCTCTCTCTTTGATCACTCTCAATGTTATTGATAACCAAAAGCACCCTGTATGGCCTGCCTTTAAGCATTTATTGTTAACCAATATTCTGTATGCATTTGTACCATTATGTAGTGATCCTAATTTTAAATTAGGACTGTGTACGAACTAATTATCTTTCACTGTAAGAAAACACAAGCTAAACATATCATTATCATGTTATGTCTCAGCTGTCTACAGTATATATATATATATATATATGTCTGCTTAACACAGAGTATTTAAAACACTGTACATAATGCAAATGTAATGATATGCAGTTGGCACTACTGTATACAATATTAAGACATGCAAATTTTAGCAAATATACTAATACCGTCCACAATCCCTGTACTTACCCAAGTCTTTGTTTCAATTCCTAAGTGCATTAAGATGGTGAAAAGAGCTAAAGTAGTTATAGGAGTTCCCCAAGTAAACATATCCACATCTGAATCAAGGTATGCCTATTTTAAAATGAAAAATAAAAAAAATAGTACAAATAAAATTATATACACACACATATTACAATCCAGAGTATGACTCAGAGACAGTACAATTGTAACAAATATTGAAAGGCATCATTACAGAACTCACAAAATAGGGTATGAAAAAGCAGCAACAACTTTGGTAGAATGCATCAATCATATTTATCCAGAACATGTGCGGCTTATATTCCTAGAATAAAAAAAAAAGAAAAAGAAAAGTTACCTTTTGAATAAGAGCAAGCAAAAGGCATTTACAATACTGCATGGAAATAATTCTGCCACCGAACACTGGGCTGGAGAGTATTTTAACAACAGATGGTATGAAAAGCTATGCTAACTCACAGTCCTAGTTTTAATACTGGAATAGTAATCCTAATATAGACAATCACCTGTGCTTTATTAAACCTGATTAATTCAGATTTGTGATGCTGGGACCTCAGCCTATCCCAGCTACAAAGGGTATAACCAAATACAGTGCCCACTCACTACACATATAGATTCACTCAAAATGTGCCTATACACAGTCTCCTCTCTATCTGGAGAAAAACTCACACAGATATCATGAGAACAGAACTATGACGCAGTAACTTACCTTGTGCTTTAAAAATAAATTAAAATAAAACAGAATGATGCTCAATTAAACTGTTGTGCTAGCAGTAAATTAATTATAAAGGCTGGATACTTACATATATCAATACAGTATTTTAGACTGCTTTTTATAAAAAAAAAAAAAAAAAACATTCATTTTTTTTATTTGAAATCATTGTAATTTAAAGAGCCAACGCCTATTACGAAAGCAAAAAATGCCAGAAACCTAGCATGTGTGGCATTATAGCTAATTTAGCCCTTAAACTTCCCAATTAACTTGGAATGTTGAGTGCTCAGAATCCACTTCTTAGCTAAAACTTTGACAAGTCTACATTTTAATTATGAGTAAAATGTGCAACATCAAAATCCGGAAGACACATATAAACTAATTAAATTACAAATATGTACTGTTAAAGGATTAAAGTATAGGATGATCAATGAAAATAACTTTAAAATGCTAAATGTAAGCAATTAAAAAAGTGAAACTATCCAAATCACTAAGTCTTAGTATAAATGAATGTAACCTCTTAAAATAAAAAGCTCCAACATAAACTTATATTTGCTCTTAACTTAAACAAACAACTATTACTAACAGAATTTTGTTAACTTTATCTTCTGAATTTCTGTCAGTTTTCTAATTACCATTACACATGACATTGTTATCAAAAATATAGCTTCATTAATGTGATGAATGGGTGGTGTTTCTGTAGAACAAACATTTAAATTTGGAAGATATAGTTGATAGGATTGTCCACATGCGGTTTTCAGCACACAGATAGTGGCTATTCATCTCAATAAGTGCTGAAAATCCACTTTCCCAAAGGTATGTTGTAGCAAATGGCATTAAAGCATTGATTGCCCTATCTGACAGCACAGTGTAACATTTGCACCCAAAGCTGTGGCAATTATTTTTATTCAGACTCAACCTTGAGGACACTATTAGTTGTAGACTCAACGAGGCTCTTCTGCTCATTTATTGTAAAGCTGTACAGCCTTCTTTGTGTTGTTTGTTATATAAAAAAAAAAAAAAAAAAAAAAAAAAATACCATGCAATTGCTGAGCTGAACATGATGTGAGGACTAGTGTCACAATAAAGTTCTGCAATTTTGGTTAATTATGAAGAATCTGTATAGATCTGGAAACCTTTCTTTACTATTCTTATAATAAGCAGCTCAAAATCAAGATTTTTTTAATCACAGTTCTATTGCTTGTGTAGAACGATGAAAACCACTACATTCAGTCCATCCATCCATCCATTTTCCAACCCACTGAATCCGAACACAGGGTCACGGGGGTCTGCTGAAGCCAATCCCAGCCAACAAAGGGCACAAGGCAGGAACCAATCCCAGGCAGGGTGCCAACCCACCACAGGACACACACAAACACACCAAGCACACACTAGGGCCAATTTAGAATCGCCAATCCACCTAACCTGCATGTCTTTGGACTGTGGGAGGAAACCGGAGTGCCCGGAGGAAACCCACGCAGACACGGGGAGAACATGCAAACTCCACGCAGGAAGGACCCGGGAAGCAAACCCAGGTCCCCAGGTCTCCCAACTGCGAGGCAGCAGCGCTACCCACTGCGCCACCGTGCCGCCCGCTGCATTCAGTCCTTGTATCCAAATACCACATTTATTTTTTTGATCAGCAGGGTGATTATAAGAGACAATTTTTTCCTAATACTTAAGACATGACAAATCTGGAAGTATGAAAAATTTAAGAAATCAGCAGGGGTAGTTTTGTTTCAGTGTTTTAAAATCAACAAAACTTACAATGCACAAACATGGTATCAAGTTTAAAGAGATTTTTCCTGAACTTCCACACATAAACAACTATGTGCATCCAAAAATGGTAAGACTCACACAAGAGGCAGATGAAGAAATTGATCATCTTGTAAATTTTTCATATGTGCTGCATCATAACTCTGTAACAGCAAAGCTAAATACAATTTCTGTTTCTGTTATTGTATTTCTTTTCAGCGGAGTCCCAATGCAAAAGAAAGTGCCAAGAAAAATATGTGCAAATCAAAGACGAAGAAATGTTTTCTAAGTTTTAATAAATTACTGAAGATTTAATTTATGGGTTTAGATTTTTTTGAGCGGAGCAAAAAGAGAATTGGGGCAATTAGGAGATATACTTGAAAGTGGCTTGAGTTTGATTTATTCAATACGATTTAAGTCCCTTGTATTGTAACTGGATGCAGAAACAAGGTGGATTTGGAAGATGTCTAAAAAGGTGTCAGAAAACACTAATGTAGATAGAGCAATCTAAAGGGTGATACATCTTTTGTTGCAAACATCTATGGCAATCAGGCGAAAGGTGGCACATAAAAAGTAACCTAAATAAAGTGTCCACCATACTACCCTAACTTTATATAAAACAAGTATATAAAACAAGTGGACTAACCATCCTGCATGTCCTCAAATAACCAAAAATAAGTACATTAAATACTGAACTGTAATACCATATTAGAAATTTGTCAAGTCAGAGAAAAGGTCATCACTAGAATTAAATAAAAATGTCTCAGTGAGGTAGGTTAGTAATGGCTGCTAAAAAAAGTGCAGGAACATAAAGATTTTAAGTCTTAAGTAAATTAACAATAATCGTAACCCAGTATGGAAAATACTGAACATGCAAATATTCAATACAGAAAGTAATGTAAGTGAAGCAAGGGATAGACTTGGAAATAGAAAGAGTTACTGAGAAAAGACTTATCACAAGTATGGAAATAACAACCACCAAAGAAGTGAGTTGAGAGATTGAATTAGAAGTAAAGGTACCAATCAATAAAAAATACAGTAAGTAAAAAGAAAAAAATAATAAGGAGATATGGGAAACAATAAAACTTTTGAGTCAATCAGAACAGCTGAAACCATGAAAAAAAAATATTGAGAACCAGGCCAAGGGGAGGAGGATTTAAAATGATACTAAATTGGATGCAAAAACAATCAAATTAAAATCAGCTTTGTGATAACATAAAGCAATGTCCAGGCACAGTTGATGTTATAGTTACTGAAACAAAATGAAACCCATGCAGCCATAAAATGAATGATTATTATTATATATTCTAGAAATGTCATAAGAACTTAAGAGTTGTGCAATAGTTATTTACAAAATAATACATTACAGAACAGAACAGTACATTAATGGGCTATTAAAGAGGTCTTATAAAAGATTCAAGATATTAATTGTCTCATGCAAAATCATACTGGAGTACAAGTGGTAGTATTTTTTTTTCTAGCACAGTGCCTCCCAAACTCAGTCCTGTGCCACCCATTTCCCCCCCCCCCCCCCTCCCCCACTGTTATTGCAGATTTTTGTTCCAACCAGCTTCTGTTTTTAATTGGACTCCTGGACTAATTAAGTGAACTGTTATTTCCGAAGTGCTGCTTTTGGGAACACTAAGAAAACTAAGTCTGGTTAAAAAAAAATATTAAAATGTACCAAGCAGTTATATGGGAATAATGCTTTTTTTTTTCTTTTTAAACAATATTTTCTTGATTTTCATTCTACTTTTCCAGGTGTTCTAATCCAGCCATCCATTATCCAACCCGCTATATCCTAACTACAGGATCACGGGGGTCTGCTGGAGCCAATCCCAGCCAACACAGGGCGCAAGGCAGGAAACAAACCCCGGGCAGGGTGCCAGCTCACCACAGGGGGCGCACGCGCACACACGCACGCACGCACACACACACACACACACACACACACCAAGCACACACTAGGGACAATTTAGAATCGCCAATGCACCTAACCTGCATGTCTTTGGACTGTGTGAGGAAACCGGAGTACCTGGAGGAAACCCATGCAGACACAGGGAGAACATGCAAACTCCATGCAGGGAGGACCCGGGAAGTGAACCTGGGTCTCCTAACTGCGCCACCGTGCCGCCCATGTTCTAATTGTTTAATTAATCCATTATTTACTAATAAGTGGGTCTGATGCTGAAGTTGTTGCAGCCTTTGATTATTCAGTTTGCCTGTGTGTCTGCTCTGCTCATTTTTAATTGTCATTATTAAGATACAACCAAGGGGGAATACTGCAAAGAGAAAGGGCAAAATATAATGAAATCAACAAAAGAGAGTCACGCATTTAAATCTATAGCAGAAGTAGAAATATTTCTATCCATCCATCATCCAACCCGCTATATCCTAACTACAGGGTCATGGGGGTCTGCTGGAGCCAATCCCAGCCAACACAGGGCGCAAGGCAGGTCACTGTCCTGCTCCACAGACAGATTGAGGAGATCGTTCCTCCCCCAAACTATGCGACTCTTTAATTCCACCAGGGGGGGTAAACGTTAATATTTAACATTATACATAGTTATTGTCTGTTTTTTTTTTTTCACCTGTATTATTATCATTCTTTAATTTAATATTATTTATTGTATCAGTATGCTGCTGCTGAAGAATGTGAATTTCCCATTGGGATTAATAAAGTATCTATCTATCTATCTATCTATCTATCTATCTATCTATCTATCTATCTATCTATCTATCTATCTATCTATCTATCTATCTATCTATCTATCTATCTATCTATCTACACACCAAGCAAACACTAGGGACAATTTAGAATCACCAATGCACCTAATCTGCATGTCTTTGGACTGTGGGAGGAAACCGGAGCACCCGGAGGAAACCCACACAGACACGGGGAGAACATGCCAACTCCACGAAGGGAGGACCCGGGAAGTGAACCCGGGTCTCCTAACTGCAAGGCAGCAGAGCTACCACTGTGCCACCGGTGTTCTAATTGTTTAATTAATCCATTATTTACTAATAAGTGGGTCTGATGCTGAAGTTGTTGCAGCCTTTGATTATTCAGTGTTGTTTGCCTGCAAGTCTGCTCTGCTCATTTTTAATTGTCATTATTAAGATACAACGAAGGGGGAAAACGGCAAAGAGAAAGGGCAAAATATAATGAAATCAACAAAAGAGAGTCAAGCATTTAAATCTATAGCAAAAGTAGAAATATTTCTAAATGTCTTATAAATGTAAAAATCATGCTGCTGTGCTTTTCTGAATGTAGAATAAGAGAAAAAAATACCTGCTAATTAAATGAGATCAGTGTTATCAAGTGTTGTCACTCTATGAAAAACTGCAGCCACAGTGGGTCTAAAGGACTGAGTTTGAGAATCCCTGTTCTAGCAGATCCAATACCATGCCTAAAAGAAAAAGCTAATGCTAACCCCATACCACAAACACAACATAGCAATATAGTAATAACAGAAAAAAAATGTAATAACAGTGTTCGTTTACAATCTGACAGTACATGAATAGAAGCTGCTGCAAAACCTTTCAGTCCAAGTTTTTAGGCTGCAGAGTCATCTGCCCGACTTTAGCAACTTATAGAGTTTATTTATGGGATGACTGGAGTCCTTGGATATCCTGAAAGACTTGACCAAGCACTGCACCATGAAGATACCATGTAGAGCGTGTTGAAGAGTGCCAGTGGTGTGCTCTGCTAGACAAACAACTCTCTGTAGAGATTTCTGCACTTGGAGGGTGCTGCTGCCATACCAGGAAGTGATGCATTCAGTGAGGAAACTCTCAAAGGTTCCAGAGCAAAAAACTCTTAGAATGGGGTGAAGGTGTCTAAGCTTCCTCAACTGCCTAAGGTGGCCAAGTCTCTGTCTGGCTTTACTGATAATATGAACCCCCAAGGTACCTAAAACAGCTTACCCCCTCTACAGGTTCAAAATTAATGACAAAGGGGTGGGGTTGGGCATTATTTCTTTATCAAACTCTCCTAAAGTCCACGACCATTTCCTTTGTGTTTTAAATGACTGGCCTGACACCACTGCGTGAGGTTGACCACTTCGTCCAGACAATAGATATTGTCCTCCCCCGTGAGTTAGAGCTGTATGTAGCTGTGCAATCAAAGGTATAGAGGATAAAGAGCAAAGGACTAAGCACACACCCCAGAGGTGCTCCTCTATTGACAATGAGGGTGTTTGAAATGATACTGCCCATCTTAATCCCCTCCTCGAACCGCCACCTTACCATGGTGGAGGGGTTTGCGTGTCCCTGTGATCCTAGGAGCTCTGTTGTCCGGGGCTTTATGCCCCCGGTAGGGCCACCCAAGGCAAACTAGTCCTAGGTGAGGGATGAGACAAAGAGCGGTTATACAAACCTCCTATGACGAATAAAAAAATTTGGACGGTGTTTTCCCTCGCCCGGACGCGGGTCACCGGGGCCCCACTCTGAAGCCAGGCCTGGAGGTGGGGCTCGATGGCGAGCGCCTGGTGGCCGGGCTTGCACCCATGGGGCTCGGCCGGGCACAGCCCGAAGAGGCAACGTGGGTCTCCCTTCCCATGGGCTCACCACCTATGGGAGGGACCAAGGAGGTCGGGTGCAGTGTGAGTTGGGTGGTGGCCGAAGGCGGGGACCTTGGCGGTCCGATCCTCGGCTACAGAAGCTGGCTCTTGGGACGTGGAATGTCACCTCTCTGAAGGGGAAGGAGCCTGAGCTTGTGCGTGAGATTGAGAGGTTCCGGCTAGATATAGTCGGGCTCACCTCGATGCACGGCTTGAACTCTGGAACCAATCTCCTTGAGAGGGGCTGGACTCTCTACCACTCTGGAGTTGCCCCCGGTGAGAGACGCCGAGCGGGTGTGGGTATACTTATTGCCCCCCGACTTGGAGCCTGTTCGTTGGGGTTTACCCCGGTAGACGAGAGGGTAGCCTCCCTCCGCCTTCGGGTGGGGGGACAGGTCCTAACTGTTGTTTGTGCGTATGCGCTGAACAGCAGTTCGGAGTACCCACCCTTTTTGGAGTCCCTGGAGGGTGTGCTAGAGGGCATACCATCTGGGGACTCCCTCGTACTGCTGGGAGACTTCAATGCTCACGTAGGCAATGACAGTGAGACCTGGAAGGGCGTGATTGGGAGGAATGGCCCCCCCCCGATCTGAACCTGAGTTGTGTTTTGTTATTGGACTTCTGTGCTCGTCACGGATTGTCCATAACGAACACCATGTTCAAGCATAGGGGTGTTCATATGTGCACTTGGCACCAGGACACCCTAGGCCTGAGTTCGATGATCGACTTTGTGGTCGTGTCGTCGGACTTGCGGCCACATGTCTTGGACACTCGGGTGAAGAGAGGGGCGGAGCTGTCAACTGATCACCACCTGGTGGTGAGTTGGCTTTGATGGTGGGGGAGGATGCCGGTCAGGCCTGGTAGGCCCAAACGTGTTGTGAGGGTCTGCTGGGAACGTCTGGCAGAGCCCCCTGTCAGAAGTAGCTTCAACTCCCACCTCCGGCAAAACTTTGACCATGTCCCGAGGGAGGTGGGGGACATTGAGTCCGAATGGGCCATGTTCCGTGCCTCTATTGTTGAGGCGGCTGACCGGAGCTGTGGCCGTAAGGTGGTCGGTACCTGTTGTGGCGGCAATCCCCAAACCCGCTGGTGGACACCGGCGGTGAAGGATGCCGTCAAGCTGAAGAAGGAGTCCTACTGGTCCCTTTTGTCCTGTGGGACTCTGGAGGCAGCTGATAGGTACTGGCAGGCCAAGCGGAATGCAGCTTTGGTGGTTGCTGAGGCAAAAACTCGGGCATGGGAGGAGTTTGGGGAGGCCATGGAGAACGAATTTCGGATGGCTTCGAGGAGATTCTGGTCCAAGTCCGGCGTCTCAGGAGGGGGAAGCAATGCAGTGTCAACACTGTATATGGTGGAGATGGTGCGCTGCTGACCTCGACTCGGGACGTTGTGGGTCGGTGGGGGGAGTACTTCGAAGACCTCCTCAATCCCAATAACATGCCTTCCAATGAGGAAGCAGAGCCTGGGGACTCGGAGGTGGGCTCCCCCATCTCTGGGACTGAGGTCACCGAGGTGGTCAAAAAACTCCTTGGTGGCAGGGCCCCGGGGGTGGATGAGATACGCCCGGAGTTCCTCAAGGCTCTGGATGTTGTAGGGCTGTCTTGGTTGACACGTCTCTACAACATCGCATGGACATCAGGGACAGTGCCTCTGGATTGGCAGACCGGGGTGGTGGTCCCCCTCTTTAAGAAGGGGGACCGGAGGGTGTTTTCCAACTACAGAGGGATCACACTCCTCAGCCTCCCTGGAAAAGTCTATTCGGGGGTTCTGGAGAGGAGGGTCCGTCGGATAATCGAACCTCGGATTCAGAAGGAACAGTGTGGTTTTCGTCCTGGTCGCGGAACAGTGGACCAGCTCTACACCCTTAGCAGAGTCCTGGAGGGTGCATGGGAGTTCGCCCAACCAGTCTACATGTGTTTTGTGGACTTGGAAAAGGCGTTCGACCGTGTTCCTCGGGGAATCCTGTGGGGGGTGCTCCAGGAGTATGGAGTACCGGACCCCCTGACAAGGGCGGTTCGGTCCCTGTACAACCGGTGTCAGAGCTTGGTCCGCATTGCCGGCAGTAAGTCGAACCCGTTTCCAGTGAGAGTTGGACTCCGCCAGGGCTGCCCTTTGTCACTGATTCTGTTCATAACTTTTATGGACAGAATTTCTAGGCGCAGCCAGGATGTTGAGGGGGTCCGGTTTGGTGGACTCAGGATTGGGTCACTGCTTTTTGCAGATGATGTTGTCCTGTTTGCTTCATCAGGCCGTGATCTTCAGCTCTCTCTGGATCGGTTCGCAGCTGAGTGTGAAGCGGCTGGGATGGGAATCAGCACCTCCAAATCCGAGACCATGGTCCTCAGCCGGAAAAGGGTGGAGTGCCCTCTCAGGGTTGGGAGCGAGATCCTGCCTCAAGTGGAGGAGTTCAAGTATCTTGGGGTCTTGTTCACGAGTGAGGGAAGAATGGAGCGTGAGATCGACAGGCGGATCGGTGCGGCGTCCGCAGTGATGTGGGATCTGCATCGGTCTGTCGTGGTGAAAAAGGAGCTGAGCCATAAGGCAAAGCTCTCAATTTACCGGTCGATCTATGTTCCTACCCTCACCTATGGTCATGAGCTATGGGTAGTGACAGAAAGAACGAGATCGCGAATACAAGCGGCTGAAATGAGTTTCCTCTGCAGGGTGTCTGGGCTCTCCCTTAAAGATAGGGTGAGAAGCTCAGTCATCCGGGAGGGTCTCAGAGTAGAGCCGCTGCTCCTCCGCATCGAGAGGAGTCAGATGAGGTGGCTCGGGCATCTGATTAGGATGCCTCCTGGACGCCTCCCTGGTGAGGTGTTCCGGGCACGTCCAACCGGGAGGAGGCCCCGGGGAAGACCCAGGAGACGCTGGAGGGACTAGGAAGTCTGGGCATCTCTGCTCAAGCTGCTACCCCCGCGACCCGACCTCGGATAAACGGAAGAGAATGGATGGATGGATGGATGGATGGATGCCCATCTTAATCACCTGGGTGGCTTTGCATGTGAATTATGGGACTTGAGTAATGTGATTTTTGTTTTCTTGGACGTTTCAATATTGTTTGCTGTTGTACTGCACTGGTCCTCTACTGTGACTGTTAAATCATAATCATAAACGTTCTTACCATTTTCTACATGAAAACATGAGATTAAAATTTTTTTGCCCATCACTATAAAGTACATGGGTAAGTAACATTTAAGAAAAGTATTGTTTTTGGGTGAAGTACTCCTTTATGTCTGTTATTCCACTGAAAACTGAATTAAGTTACACCCTAAGTGGGCAAATGAATCAAAATAGATTGGGAAAAGTTTTGATGTTACAATATGACAATAAAATATATGCCAACATGTGCTTATACTGGGGCCATCAAATTAGCCAAAAATTAAAGTATGAATATTCATCTAAAAAATAAGCAAATAATCAAACATACTGAAATGTAGGGTAAATGTTCTAGGTACTACTTTTTACGTTTGTACTTAATGTGCCTTTTTATGTTTTGTTATTGTTAATATTTATAACTTTTTGCTTGCTGTTCATTTGCAAAGCACAAAGTATTTATGACTCACACATGGTTGCTTAAATGATACAGCCTTCAAACGGAAGTGCTGCTTAAAAGCAAAGCTCTTCACAAAATTGGAATTCTCTGTGCATAAAAAGCAATTGGATTTAAAGAAAAAAAGTGGAACTTCAACATTACCAAGACAAAATTGCTAATGGTTGCTTAAACACATTAAAAACATTCATTACTTTACTCAAAGCTATGCATCTTTTAGGTTCTTGAGTGCAGAAGACATAAATTCACTACCCATCTCAAATAAATTTTAAGCATTTTCTTAAAACAAATCACAAGAAACATAGTGTAGGCTATAGATAGTTTTAAAAAAACATAGCTGGTGGAAGTACAATCGAGTTTGCAGACCCATTTTGATAAGTATGTAGCATGGGACACTAGGTGATTAACACGAATGGCAGCTACTTGCCAAGAATAACATACGGGTTTCAACTAAATATGGCCCCTATCACCCTTTAAAGATACAGAAAAAATACAATACAACTAATCCTAACACTTATGTTTCATTATATCTTTGTTTTATTCATTATATGGTATTATGTGTTAAGGCAGAAGCTTCCTATGAAATGCTTGTTGGTTGAGGTAGCTAAATATGCTTTGTCGACACTAATAATGCACTTTAAACTAGCGATTTTAAAGCCACTGCAATAATAAAAGGAACATCGGATAATTGGCAGTTATTTTCCATTATGATTAATGATGAAAGAAACCAGGTTTTATGTTAAATGGATGCTTAATGGTACTAGCTTAAAACAGCAAAAACAACAAATTAGGAGCAGAACAATAGTTTTATAGTGCTGGAGAAGTGTGTCAAAATCTATTTTTAATCTTTCAGTTTTATTAATGATTATACAAGCTAACAGTTAAAAGCTACAAAAGGGATGCTGCAGAAATTAGCATGAGGCAAAATACCGTTCGTTTACAATCCAGTGGTAGTTTTTGCTTTTGAACAAGACTTTTTTCAAATGTTTGAAATATATTCAAATAGTGACCTTTGATCTGATCTGACCGACCTGGTTTATTCAATAAATCTCATTATTGTATATTTTGTCTGAAAAGAAGAGACTTCAACTATGTTAATTTTTACAATGGTAAACATTATTAACAGTTATCCTTTGGAAAAATTCAATCAGATTGCTACATCGCTTCAGTTTTCAGTTCTGGTCAACATTACTTTCTTCATATTAAAGGAAAATAATCTTAAAATAACACAAAAAACAGGGAGTTTGCACTCCCCTACTGGATATAGATGGAGAAGTCATTATCTTAACAGTAGCATACAGTATTTGCATTTTGTGAAAACAATTTTTCTAATATTCTGTGACAAATTCAAGGTTGTTCTACCCCACAGGGTTTAGCCCCCCAGGCATACTCTATTGTTTTTGAAGCATGGGAACCTACATTGGTCAGCTGTGACATTAAAACCCACTATGTTTCTTGTGATTAAAACCTACCAAAAAAGATCCAAAAACGGACAATCGGTGAACTGGCGACAGGGACACGGGTGCCCATGGCTTATTGATGCGAGTGGGGAGCAATCCCACAGAAGAGCTACTGTATCACAAATTGCTGAATAACTTAATGCTGGCCATGACAGAAAGGTGTCAGAACACACAGTGCATCGCAGCTTGCTTAGTATGTGGCTGTCTGGCCGCAGAACGGTCATAGTGCCCGTGTTGACCCGTCTACCGACAATAGCATCTACAACAGGCACATGAGTGCCAGAACTGAACAATGAATGAAGAAGGTGGCCTGGTCTGATGAATAACATTTTCTTTAAGATCATGTGGGCAGCCTGGTGTGTGTGTGTGTGTGTGTGTGTGTGTGTATCGTTTACCTGGAGAAAAGACTGGAGCAAGATGCACTGTGGGAAGAAAAAAATTTTGTAAACTGCAGTGGTGTTTTTTTGTATGTCATGTTATCAAATTAAGAAAGACTTTGCATGCAATTTTTAATTTTGTTTATCACTTTCAGTTTTGACTCAGACTTTCCTGAACTTTGGTTATGATTTAGATTAGGTATTGAGCTTTGTTATTTTGGTGTTAAGAAAATCTCTTCTTAGACCCTGCTTTTATTTCTTCTTGTCTGCTAACAATTCTGCCTATCATATGCTGTCATTTCTAAAGGTTAACAGAATGAATATTGAATATTTTTTGCCTCTGAAATTTTAATGACCTCTTTGATCAACATTTTGTACTTAATAACAAACAAAAACATCAATGTAGTTATCATTTTAATTTAATTATAAATGTTCCTAGGCATACACTGTGGTTCTTTTCTCTCTGTCTTCTTTAAACTATAATTACATTCATTATGCTAATCATATTCTTTCAATGTATTGTAAAACTGATAAATTATTATCTTTTAATGTAAAAACTCAGTATCTTTATTTCTTAAAATAGATAAAGTTGACCTCAATAGATTCTTGAAATAAAATGAACAATCGTGTAATCTCTTCAAATAACAGAAATCCCCATTATTGATCTGACAGCATCACAAAATACAATGTGTTCTCCAAAAATAGTGAGCATGTGCAGTGCAAACTGGGGTGGGGATGCAGACTGGAGAGCCTCACTTGCCTTTCCTTCAAGACTTTTACGACATGTACAAAAAATCTACTTGAAAACATAAGTGTAACACAAGTAATGAAATTTTAGTTAAGTCAGTAACTGTATTGTGTTTACAAAAATTTAAAATCTAACACATTACACTACTTTATCACTGAAAAATGCAATTATAGTTGATGTGATACTTTGTAGCACATTACCCTCTTTTCTGTTCATAAGGTAAACAAAATATACTGCACATTTGAACTTAATGCATACTTATTATTTTAATCCTCCTTTTCTTATACATGATGATACTTTTATTTACTCTCTTTTGTTATACATACAAAACTAGGGGAAAAATTAACACCTTAAGGAATGAGCAGTATAGCATTGTTTTTTTTTTACCTCAGAGTTCTGTCCATTCTTATAGAGTTGAGGTAGGGTCAATAGTGTTTGTGAGGAAACATCTTTGTCGAGAATACCAGTAACCAGCTGAGGGAAAGATGAGAACATAAGATTGAAGAAAATAAGATACCACTGGTCCACCATTGATGATCCTGAAAATCCACAGTAGAACTGGTACCAAAAAAGAAGGGCCACAAACATCTGCAATGAGAGAAAAAAAACAGCCAATGAAATGCCTTAAAGTAAATGTACTAAAAAAGGAATTAAAAAACAACTTTTTTACCCAGACTGTTGAAAGATGTATAAAATATTTTATTCATTAATCCGAGTTCTTAACAGGGGTGCGCAATCTGACGATTTTAGATTGTGATTGATCTTAAAGACATCCATAATCTAATTTTCAAGCGAACCGTTCAGATTGTGATCTTTTATATTCTTCTAATACTCGATACTGATGGATCTGTGCCAAGTCCACAAACCAACAGAATGATTTCCCGTTGTGATTGGCCAAATTATATCACGTGACTCCACCATGGCTTTCTTGTGTGCAAAAGTTGAAAACAGTTCATAGCGCAAGTAGCATCTGCAGATGAGGTGGTTGTGACAAAGGAGGCCTCGACGCTAATGGTGTGGCAGTGGTTCAACTATGCACAGTCAGATACTGCACAAAGCAAAATTATATGTAAAATATGTCAGACAATGGTCGGCACTTTGGGAGGCAATACGACAAATCTATTTAATCATCTTAAACTGAGACACCCGAAGGAACATGCCAAGACTGTTTCAGTCTGGTCAATACATCCCCACTCATCTGTATCTTGAGTGGTCGCGAAGCATGAACAGTTGTCATTGACCGACGCATTAGAGCAGTTGAAAAATATGATAAAAGCAGCAAACAATGGAAAGAGGTCACTGAGGCGGTCACATTCTACCTAACTAAGGATATAGTACCATTCAAAGCTGTAGATAAAGTGGGTTTTAAGAAACTGATGCACACTTTTAGATGCGCTTATGTATAGCGATTGTCGACAG
The DNA here is from genome assembly GCF_900747795.2 of Erpetoichthys calabaricus. Taxonomy (NCBI): domain Eukaryota; kingdom Metazoa; phylum Chordata; class Cladistia; order Polypteriformes; family Polypteridae; genus Erpetoichthys; species Erpetoichthys calabaricus. Next base: position 186,670,855 of record NC_041397.2, on the reverse strand, counting down.
AGGGTTGTGAAGCAATTGAAGAACGGCAAATTTTTTGCAACGACAAGTGACTTTTGGTCCAGTCGAATATCCGAGCCATACCTGAGTCTGGATGCCTGGCAAAAAACTACCTTTGTATCCCATCAACCAGTGCACCATCAAAAACAGTGTTTAGCACATGTGGCAATATTGTCACAAGTCAAAGGGCTACTCTGAAACCCCATAAAGTGGATCAATTGATTTTCCTTGCAAAAAACCTGTGACTGTGTAAGCAGAAAATCATTACATCTAATATAAACAGAATGTCAACCTAACCTTTCATGTTTAAAATATGTAACTAAACTGCCTGGAGTTTAGATAGCTAGTTTAATAGCATAGTGAAGTTGTTTGTACCTGTATTTAAAATGTTCTTTCACCTGTTTCTACCTCATCATCTACCTTTCTACCTCTAATCTTAGCTGTTTATTACTCTGTTTTGGTTTGTTAATTTTATTACCTAGAATGATTGTGAAACAGTCTTCTTGAACTTATGTTTACATTTAAATACATTTAAAAAAAACTGTTATGGTTATGTGGCTGTTGATCAAAGTTGAAACTGAAACTGTAAAAATGTAAAACATTTTTTAATGTGTGAAACTGCCAGAATTTTAAAAAGTCAACTTGTTTATATTGTTTATATTTATGTTATCTTTTAGCTGCTGATTACAGTTTTTTAAAGAATGTTCATGATTGAAAGTGTCAGAATTTGAAAATTGCCCTTATTTACATTTTATTATAGAATTGTTTTCATATAAGTAATCTATTCACAATTGAATTCAACTTTGTTTTATATTTAAAATAAAGTGTAACTTAGGTCTTAATGAGTTTGAGTCCAGATATTCTCTCAAGTATATGCCACATTGAAAAGATAGATCACAATTCAGATCGTGGATCGTGATTTAGTGTAAAAAGGATCATGATATGATTTTTTGGAAAGATCACCCACCCCTAGTTTTTAACACAAACATTTTATTACTTACCAACTGTTGGACCTATTAAAGGACATTAATGATTTGGGAAAAATTAGGGTTGTAGGCATCTGATGCCTCACCATCCAAAATTGGCTACAAAGCAGGAACCAACACTTGGAGGTCTATCACAGAAAGTTCGTCTATATTAGGTCAATTATCCTTAATATAAGCAGCATAGTAAAACAATGTTAGGGATTGGTGTCTCACAACTTTAAGGACGCTGGCGAGATTTACAGCTCAGACTATTGTTTATGTGTGGTATGCATGTTTTTGTGCCCTCGTGGGTTTTCTCTATTCAGGATATTGTGCAAGACAACAGGACACACTGCCAGGATGCTTTCAATGACCCTGAAATGGAAGAAGTAATTCTAGAAAGTCGGTGGTGGGAAATAACTTAGTGAGATGCCCCAGAGTCTGCAGCCATGTGCAGGCCTTACAAGGCCAGCACCATCTCTCTCTATCTCTGTTTCTCAATCTTGCCTTCCAGAGTGCATCACAATAATGGCATAAGTGTTTTTTGATAAGCTAGGGCAAATATATTAAACACTTTCTTTTTAAGACATATTTATTGGAATTCATATGACTGTTACAGATAAGGCAGGCAGAGAATAAGATAAGATAGTGAGGAGTATTCAGCATTTTTAGTAACCTGACTCAATTGGCTCTGTACCCAAAAAAGACTGTCTCTTCCCACTCAGTATTATATTTTCGGTTTCATCACATCAAATACAGTAAAATGGCACTTACTTTAAATTAACTGTAGTACAAGTCATTATCTTATTTAAGATTATTCAAGTACATGATAATAAATATATATGTAATAAGTTATCCATGACAAATTAAAACAACTTAGAAAATGTACGCATGGCATAACATTGAGGTGTGCTAGAGTGCTGTGCAGGCACTGTAGCCCTCAATGGACTGAGCTCAGTAGGTAGGTTCAAGAACCTTCTCAATCAATTTCAAGGTAGTGGGGGTCAGAGACTATCCCACAAGGACTGAGCAAAAGGCTGAAAATAGGCCTGAGCAGGGCTCTTGTCTATCACAGGGACCACTCTTATTCACACACTCACATAAACGAACACACACCTCTTACTCATAGTGACAATTTGCAAGTGACAATTAACATAACTTAAATAAATAAAAACAAACTTTTGTAATTAAGTCCTTCTGGGCTTGAGGATGTTTGGGTATATTAATTTTTATGAATGGGACTTCCAAAGCTAATTAGTTATGACAAATGTTTGGGAATAACACAAGTGAAAGACACACTTTATTACAGCGAGTAACCATTACCATTATGGTAAAAGATGACCAAGACATTTATGTAGCATGTATGTTGACACATAAAGCCCATCCTCATAATGCCCAATATATCTCAACATCATCAGATAGGGATCCGAGAACAGAAAAAAAGAAAAACACTTTCACAAATGAACATGTATTTTCCACACATTACTTGAAATATAAATAAATAAATGCAGGTGCTCTGTTTTTGTCTGTTTCTTGTTCCTCCATGTGATATTGGTTTGATATAACACAAATTGTTAATCAAACAGGGTTCTCAAGTGACAGTTTCGTTCATGCTGTTGTAAACATATTGTGACACTGTATGTTTTGGCAAATAAATGTGTGCAGCACTGAAAAACTTTATTAGATGGTGTGATGGACGACCGGCTACAGACTCCGGTCGCCACCCCCAGGCCGCCAGGAGAAGCCCTCCGCACAGCATAATCGTGCCCCGAGTTCCAGCAGGGCCTCATGGACTTTGTAGTTTATATACACAGCCCTGCTGGATACCTTGGGGACCACCGGGAGTCGCTGCAGGGTGGCTAGTGGGTTCTTATGTGCCATCATCACGTGACAGGAAGGAATGACGTGCTCCCGGGCTGAAGAAAGGACTATTTACCCTGACCCGGAGGGAATAAGGACTTGTGGGTTTGGTCAGGAACCACTTCCGGGTCAGGGCATATAAAAGGACTGTGGGAAAGCCCAGACACTGAGCTGAGCTGGGAGGTAGGGTGGCAAGTGTCTGGGCGAGGAGGAGAGAGTATTGTTTAGAGAGAATAGTGTTTATATGAGTGTGGTGCGAAGAGTGCTTTGTGCACGGTTTATTTATAAAATAAATAATATTTATAGATTCGCCTGGTGTTCAGAGTGGTACCTGAGGGTTCAAGAGGTGGACCACACCTCTATCTGTTACAATGGACAGCCTATTAAAACCGGGGGCTCATAGCCTGAAATTGGGACTGTGCCTGTCATCAGGATGTCTCATCACCTTAGTAAATTATAGTGTCAGTGAGATAGTCATACCATAGTGTACTTCACTAATATATAGATAACATTTTGTTTTCCTTGCTTGAATTTTAGATCATTTAAGTTACAGTGGCTTTCAACCTTTTTGACAAGTAGCCTCTTTTTAGTGAGAGAATCTCTTCATGGACTGGTGCGTTCTCTATGTAGTTTCGATTGACTGATTAACACTAGAATTAACAGAGCCTACGAAAAACTTGTAGATCCGGCCCACCTTAAATTCCATCGCATCTCTACGTCAGCGTCTTTTGTCCTGTAAATGTGCCGATAAAGACAAGCAGCAAGCAGCCTGCTATTCCATCCCCCCACCGCTGCAGAATGTGCACAAAGTTCTCCCAGCTCATGCCTTGATTATCTGGGAGTGAAGTGCTGGAGTTTTAGAGTGGAAAGAATAGATCATTATTTGGAACAAATGCATTTCATGTGTGTTCCGTTTCTACAATAATCTGTGTAAACACATTGTTAAAACAGAATTATTTTTCATATTTTAGTAGTAAATGACAAAATGTTGGCATAAACTATATAATGTGTGAAGCCAAGATCAAATAAACACTTTCACAAAAGGACCAAGGACGATACAACAGCTTCCGTGGCGTAGCAGTAAGATTTGCTGACTTGTAATCATGAGTCCCCGGTTTGATCCCGACTCCTATATTCCCCATTTTCAGTAGTGAGCTGCTCTTATTGTTAATTACAGAACATACCATGCACAAATCTTACTTCTGTCACCTAAAAATGTACTGCATTATTCTGCAAATGATTATATTATTTAAGTGATGAAATTAGTTTTTTACAAGTAAACAAAACCACACTTTTATACATGTCAAGTTCCGTTAGAATGAAGTGCTCAGGGCTGAAAAAATAATTAGTTGTAATGGAGATTTCATTATAATGGAATTGGAACATAGTGCTGTGTTTCAGCACATACAGTTGAGAAAGGTGACAGTGGAATACCAAACTTCACAGCAACATATATTTTCATCTTGCTAGCATCAATAGCAGCAAGAAGTTACAAACTTTATTTATTTAAACGGCTCCCCTCAGTGTCCATACCACACAGTCAGTATTAGTAGACTTCGAGGTCCTTGGGAAGGGGGTGAGAAAGACACTATATACATAAAATGTATTATTATTTATTATTTCGGGGTCCCAATCAGTGGCCAAAGCATGCGCTGCTTAAGTTACATAAATATTGTTCCTCTGTGGTGATAACACACGCTCCACAAGTACAGTTAAACTCAAATTTGATTGACGATTATCCTGACCCTAGATGCATCCACAATGCCACCAGCCTGCAGTAACCTTTCCTGAGCTAAGCAGCTGCAAGAGTCTGATAATTATTGAGTAAACCAAGTGACATAAATGTATGGTCTAATTGTCTATTCAGTGGAGGTCCTGAATCTCGTTTTTTGGGCCAAGTAAAGAAGAAATATGCGTGTTTTGCTGCTTTTTTTATGAAAAATGGCTTTGTTGTAATGACTTCTGCAGGAAAAAAGGACTTCACGATAATGAGGTCTTTTTTTTAACAGTAGTTCTTAGAAAATTTGCCAGGAACAAAAAAAATATTCGTTAAAATGAGGATTTTGGTAAAATGGAGTTCATTCTAAATTAATTTGACCTATATTATAATAATTTTAAAACGGAGTGAGTTTCACCATTCAAAGGTATTTTGTAAAATAAATGATAAGGTTCAAGAAAATGTACTTTACAGGAATAATAATAAAACAGAACATACATAAAATATAATAAGCATGCAGTAGTATAATACTATATCGGAGGTGTACGTAAAAAAGGCCAAATTTACACAGAGAATTTACAACAAAATACTATTTTTATTTTATAAATAATAATATAAAAAAAAACTTACAGCATTTTTATAGAAAAAATAAAGAATCATATTTGCAAGTCTTGAGTAGCACCAATGTCCATGCACAAGAAGCAGTTTCTCCAAATACTGGAACCGTGGTATTGCAAAATCACTAGCCATGACAGCCTTTATACAAAAAAAAAAACAACCACATTTCAAAATAATTTTTCAGGAACTATGGCAGTGACAAACTACATAAAATCAGACAAAGTAGAGAAATCAACTATTTTGAGCACATTAACCAGTCTAACAAAAATACACGATTAAAATACTACAAACACTGAACAATTTACTGTCTAAAATGGATATATACAAAGTCAATCATATTGCGCAATCTAATATTGGTATATTCCAGAAGGAAAAAAAGACTCTTGCTGCAACTATCATACTTTGTAATTTACATTTCCTCCTTTTTGTCTGCATTCAATGTAGACTGTTGCACACTTACCTGTTAAAATTACTATAAAATTTTTCTTTTTTTGAAAATAAAAATACTTTAAGGACAGTACTGAATAGAAATGGCAGCCTTTGTTCATGTATATACCACAGAACAGGCACAATGTCACTTTTCCATGATATACCGTTATACTTCATTACATTTAAAAATATGCTAAACGTCTCTAATATCTAATAAATTATAACAAGTCACAAAATACTATTTGAGAAGGACATTTATTTCTAAATGGATGGAAATGAGTTTACAGTTAAAATTGCCAGCTTTAAGCTATAAAAAAAGAATGTCGAAAGAAAAAAACGTCAAAATTTTTCATAACTTTATTGAAATCTCAGGTTTTAGTGAGGTAAAGCCTGAAATTATGACAAATCATATCAATTTGTTTCAAAAATATTTCTAATTATTTTTCCTAAAAAAAAAATAGAAAAATTGTCTGATATTATTTCTTTAATTTGTCATTATATCAACAAAGAGTGCAAGTTTAGTGTGTAGACTAACAGTAACCATTTTACATCACTTAATATTTTTGGAACATTACTAAATTAGCAGGACCAGACACTTTTGGAGGAACAACCTGAACAATCAATTCCTCTCCTAGAGAACTACAATATTCTACTGTCTGAAATAATTATTTACCTTTCATCAAACCCACTTATAATCCAGTTCAAGGATGGAGCATTTTTGGCAAGAATCAAGTGCAAGGCAGGATTCAGCATCATAAAGCATAATCACGAACACACACACACTCTCACTGAAAAGGGGTAAGATACAGTCATCAATTACTCTGTCATGAAGCCAATGTATTACACACAACGAGAGAACATACAAACACTAGATAGAAAGGAAAATTCCTGGATCAGGGTTAGTCAGTATACTTCCAGAAATTACTTAAGAAATTTAAGTGAAAGAACAGCAGCTTGACTGACCACCTCATGATGATAATATGTTTGGGAATAAGCAAATTCATATGAAAAGTACTTTAGTTAAATGACTCCATGCACTTGAAAATAGTCTGTTCTCAAATATGTGTGCCTTATAATTAAGCATTCCACTGTAAAACTCCAATAATATATATATATTTTTTTTTTTCAAAAAATTTTGGATGATTTGATAAAAAAAAAATTGTTTTAACATAGGTTTATGGGGTTGATATTATAACACAGTACAGTGAAACTCTTACTTTTAACATCTTACATGCTGCCACTCTCCAGCATCAAATTAAGGAGTATAAGTACCTTACCTCAAAACTTAATAAAAGACAGAAGCAAGCAATGCTTCCACCTCAATATTTTTGGCAAACTTAGTAATTTCTAAGTAATGTTAAATAGAATTCAAAATAGTGTTCCTATAAAAGTATTTAAAACTAGCTGTGGTACCCATTGAAAACAGGTTGAAATTTAAATAACCAATGCAGAACTCAGTGTTAATGTTTGCAGTACTAATATGCAATGCATATGTCTTTGTTATATGGCATTTGGTATGAGATTTGTGAAAGCTCTCACGTGCAATGGAAAAACCTAGTAACTGCCATTTCTTTTCAAAATTTAGTTTTTGGAGTTACTAGGTCTTTCCTGATGTTATTTGGCCATCACCACTACCATGTATTCAATCCGGTCATAGCACAATGAAGAACCTAATATGTATGTAGTATTTTAAATACTGCAAGACAAAAACCTAGCAACTCCACTGATCAATGAGGAAAGACCGCCTACCAATGAAAATGCCGGATTACGATCACGATTTAAATGCTGCAACTGCATGATTTAAATTGCAGGTGTTGCTGACTCGTGAAAAAACAATATTGTGTACGTAAAGCTCAAGAAAAATGAAATCTAGAGATCGTTAATTATAAGGGCGACATCATTTTTTCAATTTGCTGAAAACTTGAAAGATGCGACATACTAGGTTTTTCCACAGTTGGCGAGAGCTGTGTCAATGTTGGAATGCACCATCTATTGGAATGACAAATGCAATGCATTTTATTACTAAAAATTCAGACACGAGCGATAGTAGCCTTTGCACCCTAGAAACCAAGTTACCCAAACTATTCTATAACATTTCAGTAATTATTTACTACTCTAATATTGATCTTTCTGATCATAAAATATGTCATTACTAGCCGACGCCCGCCGTAGCATACAGTGGTGTAAGAATAGGAACAGAAAACGGTGAGAAAGGAATTCAGAAATCAAGAAGAAATAAATACTTCTTGAAAGACGCAGTGTGCATGTAAAATTTCCGGCCAAGCAGGAGTACTTATGAAAGTGATAAATAAATCAGGCTTTCCGAATTTACGTACTATGGCCATGGCATCCTGATAGTTTTGTTGCATGTATCTTGGAGTACTATGGCCATGGCATCCTGATAGTTTTGTTGCATGTATCTTGGACTTCCTGGAAATGTGGATGGTAATATGATCATTTTGCCTACACATACGTTATTTTCAGCGTTTGCTTGCAGTGCGTCTGAAAGTCCTTTGTATTGTTCCATGCACAGATCTTGTTGATGTAATCTGAGATAGTTGAGAGCCCCCTGTTTTAACATACGCATCTACGACGTACTGTT